>NW_020956745.1:78195-89546 GCF_003031625.1 Empidonax traillii | reverse complement strand
CTGTGGGATGGCACTCTGGGAATCCTGCTCTGGGACCAAGATCAGTGGGACAACAGGTTGGGCTCAGCAAGTGCAGGGTAACAGAACATGTCCCACATTCCAGGACATGAGGCTGGAGGCTGCCTGGAGATAAAAAACACAGGAATTCCATTCTCCTCCTTAACACGGTGTCAGAATCACCTCTGGTGCCACAGAGGCACCTCCAGCCAGAGCGAATGCAGATCTCACACAATGCACCTCCAGGGCAAAATTCAGATTATTTTTAAGATTTGCAGGGAGTTTTCTGCTCCCTCCTCAAGGAAATACTTTGGAATTGCTGAAAAAAGAGCTGCTGGAGCCGTGACAGTTTTGCACAGGAGCTGAAAGTGTGGCTGAGGCGAGTTTTGGTTGCTCCCTGTCCCAAAACGACGACGCTTTTCAGGCAGGCTGGGAAAAGCTTCCTCCAATCGCTTCAGACTTTGCAAAGCAATAAACTTGGCCCCAAAAAACCTGGAGCAGGGAGCTGGGGGAGCTCAGCTGATTGTAATTCTTCCGGTGGAAACATTTGCCACGCGAAAAATGCAGATTTGATTCCATTCCCTGTTGACAAAGGGCCTTTCAGCTGGAAATAATAGAAGGGTTCTGTTTGGTTAATGCTGTGAGGTTTTGTCCTGAATTTATGAGTTCAGTTTTTAAAATATTAAATAACGGGGTCATGAAATAGTGGGACTTCACTGCAGTGGAGCCTTTTCTGGAAAGCATTCCTGAGCTGGGATGATGGATGAGCTCGGGGTTGGTTACACTGCGAAGCCAAGGCAAGGAGAGCAACCCAAAGGGTGGATTTAATTCAGTGTTTTCCTCCCCTTTCACTCTGCTGGAATATTTGAGTTTAATCCTTTTGGCCCATCAGAGCTGCTGGAAGGCTGAGGGAGAGGCTGTGAGCAGCCGAACCCCACCAGAGCATGGGATTGGGATTTACATCCCAGCAGAGCTCCGGCTCCGTGTCCACCACCATCCTCATCCCTCCTCCTGCAGTGAGCTCCCACATCCCAGTGCATCATGGAGAGCTGACAACCTTTGCTTTGATCTGCTCTTCAAAGCCCTCTGCTTCGTCTGATGGCAGCTCTGAGAGTGTTTGGGAATTCCCAGTGTAATTAATGGATGCTGACTGAGGGTCCAGGTAACGAGGAGCGAGGAACAGTCCAGCTCTTCCTGGTTCCTCAGGGATTTCTGGTTCCTCAGCTCTTCCTGGTTCCTCAGATGAAGATCCCACTGAGGTAAAAGTACTCAGTGGAGTTTGGAGGCTGTAGTGATTATCAGCCCGAGAAAATGAAGAGGTGCCCAATTTACTCTGCACCCGAAAGGGAGAATAAGGGAGGGAAGATGGTCCAGAGCAAAACTGAATTCATTGCATCAGAGCTTGAGTTTCTGTGCATAAATAGCAGGATTTGTCCCCGAGGCTCAGGCCAATTCTAGTGCTGTTGAGAGCTTCCCAAAAGTTTTATTTCAAAGTGGAGACAGCTCTGTGTTTTGCCTCCTCTTGAGCCAGGATTGTTGCTCATCTTCCTGAGCCTCCAAACGGGGAAGAAGCAGAGCTGGAGAGGATGTGTTGAAGCCAGACTTGTTTTGCTGAGCTCCTGATCACAAGATGTGCTCTCAGGGAAGCATTTCTGTGTTATAATCACTTGGGCTTTTCAGGAGAAAAACTGTCTTTTTCCAGGATGGAGACGTGGGGAGCAGAAAATGAACAGGAATGGGCAACTTTGGACTGAAAAAGAGTGAAATTATGGGCATGGTGAGGTCCTTCCAAGGGGAAGCCTCTCATCTTGGATGGTGAAATTGGAGAAACAAGTACTGGGAATTAATCCAAGGGTCACAGAAGCTGTGGCTGCCCCATCCCTGGAAGTGTCCAAGGCCAGGATGGGGTTTGGAGCAGCCTGGGCTAGTGGAAAGTGTCCCTGCCCATGGTGGGAATGAGATGAGTTTTAAGATCCCTTCCAACCCAAATCATTCCAAGACTCTGTGAAATCTGCTGAGGGGAAAGGGATGAAGTGGATGCTGCAGTTGCTGCTCCCATCCCACCTGGAGGAGCTGGTGGAAGAGCAACATCTCACTGTGGACCTGGAGCTGTGTGGGGTCATCGCCCAAATCCTGAGCAGCCACTTCCAGCATCTGAGATGCTTCTCTGGTCCTTGTAAATCCACAGTAAGAACACATGAAGCTGGGTTTGATGTGCCACTGTGCTACTGGAAGTTAGTTAAAGGCAGAGGGATTGGGGAAGCAATGGAACTCCAGGAAAACTCGCAGCAGGTACTGCCTGTCCTGACTTGAAGGTCATTTTGAGACGAGAAGGAGGATGGAAACTTATCATCTCTGTTGAGTGTTTGAGTCTCTGCATCACCATTTCAGGGCATTATTCTCCATGGCAGGTACCCACGTTGGAATATTGGGCACTAAATTTCCCCCCAAAGCCTAATTAGGCCACCTTTGGAAGGTCTGGGGAAGGAGCTCCACGTGGTGGGACAGGTTATATTTCCTAAGCAGGGAGACTGCAGCTCACTGTGGATGAAGAGATGTGTGAAGCTCTTCTGGCAGTAAATCAGTCCAAGATGCAAATCCCATCTATTAAATCCCTTTTGATATATGAAATGTGAAGAAGAAGAAGAAGAGATGGACTCCATTATCTCCTCAACATTAACGGGATTTCCCCCTGAGCCACCTGGAATGAAATCCCCCAGGGCAGGGGCCTGGGCTCCTTATCTGTTTATGGCCAGCAAAACTGATAAACTGAGCATTGATGGCAATGAACTCCAGCAGCAGCTCCCAGACAGGGAGCAGGTTTCTGGCTGAGCTCAAATTCAAAGCTTTGAAGGGAAATGTTGGGAAGTGAGGCCGTTCCTGGGAGAGCAGGGCAGGCCTGCAGGGATCTCCTGGGAGCGAAGGTGGTTTGTGTCCGGCTGGGGGAAGGACCAGGGAGCAGAGGAAGTGTTTGGGGAGGAAGAGCCAGTGACAGGAGATGGAGGTTTCTCTGCTAACAGGGCAATCCATGCTCTCTGTTCAGCCTTCCAGGAGCCGCTGCTGGAGCTGGAAAGGAAAGTCTTAAACTGAGCTGCGTTTAGAGCAGGCTCTACTTTCACTGCCAGAGCTGCTGCTTTGCCCACTTCCTTTTTCTTTCCTTTTCCATGTTCCTTTTTATTTTTCTTCCTTTTGTTCTTATTTTTATTTTTTCCCTTTCCCTGTTTCTTTTTCTTTTTTTTTTTTTTTTTTTTTTTTTTTTTTTTTTTTTTTTTTTTTTTTTTTTTTTTTTCTTTTCCTTTTTTTTTTTTTTTTTTTTTTTTTAAATTTTTCTTTCCCTTTTTCCCCTTTTTTTCTTTCTCTTGTTTTTATTTTTACTTTTTCCTCTTCCCTTTTATTTCTCTTTTTCTTTTCTCTTCTTCTTATTTTTATTTTTTCCTTTCTCTTTTTTATTTTCTTTTATATTTTTAATTTCCTTTTCTTTACTCTGGCTCTTATTTTTATCTTTTCCTTTTCCTTTTTTAATTTTTCTTTTCATTATGCTTCTCCATTTTCTTTTTCTTCCTCTTCCACTTATTTTTATTTTTTCATTTTCATTTTTTATTTTCCTTTTTCTTCCTCTTCCTCTTATTTTTCCCTTTTTTTTCTTTTCCCTTTTCTTTTTCTTCATATTTTCCCCCTTTTCCTTTTTTCTTTTATTTTTATTTTTTCCTTTCCTCTTTTTATTTTTTCTTTTTTCCCTTTATTTTTATTCTTTTCCTTTCACTTCTTCTTCTTTTCATTTTCTTTCCCCTTTTTTCTTTTCTCCTTCTTCTTATTTTCCCTTTTCCTTTTCCCTTTTTCATTTTTTCCTTTTCCCTTTCTTTTTATTTTCCTTTTCCCTCTTATTTTTATTTTCCTTTTCTCTTTTTTCCTTTTTCACTCTTTCCTCCTTCTTCTTTTTATTTTTCCCTTTTCCTTTCTCCTTTTTCATTTTTCCTTTCCCTTTTTCCTCATAATCTCCTTTTGCTTTTCCTTTTCCCTTTTCTTTTCCTTTTTTCTTTTTCTTTTTCCTTTCCTCTTATTTTTTCTTTTTCTTCTTCTTCATTTTTCCTTCCACTTCTATTTCTTTTTGCTTTTTTCCTCTTCCTCCCTCTTATTTTTATCTTTGCTTTTCCTTTTCCCTTCTCTTCTTCCTTTTCCCTTCTCTTCTTCCTTTTCCTTTTTTCCTCAAGAACGAGTCACTCATTTTTACCCTCCCTCGACCACCCTGAGTTCCAGAACTTCCCGAAACTCTCCCAAAATTCCTGGCTGTGACTGCCCAGCTCAGCAACAGCCCCACCAGGAGATCAGAGACCATAAACCCAACCAAAGCCTGGTTTGAGCAGAGCAGGTGGGACCTTCCCCTCGATCCCATGGGAGTTCTGGGAATGTTCCTGTGGCATCTTCCACCAGGTCAGTGATCCGTGACAGGAGGAGACTCTGCAGGTCTGCTGGAATTCCCTGGACTGGCACCTCTTGCCCCAGACTGTGTGTTTGGAGGACCTGCCCCTCTCCTTCCTCTTCCCTGCCCAGTTCTGTGAGTGGAACGAGCCAAAGGAGGGTCTGTCCTGGTGGCCCTGGCCAAGGTGCCCTCAGGGTCCCACAGCTCGTGCCAGGAGGCCCAAACCCCTCTGTGAGCGGTGTGAGGTGATGCTGTCCCCACCCCCAGCTCCTGCAGGGCACAGGGACCTGCAGGTCAGCCCTGCCCAAAACGCTGAGACCTTCAAAAAGCCGATTTCCATCCGGAGAGCAGAGCTGAGAGGTTTGTCTGAGCCCCCACCCCACCCCTCCTGCAGCTGCCCTTTAGGATTGTCTGCTCATCAACAGCCTCCTGCTCTGACCTGCCTGGGGGAGATCCACAAAGCCAAGGAAGCAGCAACACCTCTGGAGGAGCAGAGATCATTGGAGCAAAGCAGCTCCAGTGGTGAACCTCATCATCCCCCACGGAGGGACCTCATCCCTCGTGGAAGAACTGCCACGAAATCCCCGTGGGTTTGCACTGCTGGGGTGGGCACTGGTACTCTTGACACAGGACATCAAGACTGATACACCTGGAGTCAACATTCTCTTAGCAGGGGCTGGAAGAGGTCCCTCAAAGGTCCCTCAAAGGTCCCTGGAGCTGGTTGCTGCTGCTGGAGGTGCCCAGACTGGCTCAAGCCCCATTTCCAAGCGCTGCAGTCATTACTCACCTCTGAAACTCCTCATTCTCAGGCTAAATTTGCTCAGCCCCATTTGTTCTCACACCAGTGTTGCTCTTCACCTGGAGTGGCTCTTCTCTGTCTCTGGGTTGTCCCCTTCATCTTCCTTGCCACACAAATCACCTCCCTGGGAGGGTGGGCAGGCCCTGGCACAGGTTGCCCAGAGAAGCTGTGGCTGCCCCTGGATCTCTGGAAGTGTCCAAGGCCAGGTTGGATGGGACTTGGAGACACCTGGGCTAATGGAAGCTGTCCCTGCCCATGGCAGGGGGTGGGACTGGATGATCTTTAAGGTCCCTTCCAACCCAAATCACCCCATGATTGATGGGCCAAGTCCTGCCCTTCTCTCTCCTGGCAGCCTCTCTCCACTTGTATCCTCCTCCCCTCACTTTGAGCTCACCCCTCACCACTCAGTACCAGCCTAAGGCACCAAAAACTTAATTAACCTGCACTATTTACTGGTTAATTCAATAATTAACACAGCATCTCCAGCCCCACACATCCTTCCTTTGGCACGGAGGGTGAGCCTTGCTGGTGTCCTGGTGGAAAATCCCATTCCCTCCCACAGCAGGGAACTTTACAGGGAAGTTGCTATTTGGCCAAAATCTTCTGACAAAACGTCTGCACACGATGGCAGGACTCGTGTGATCCTGGAGAGGGGATGGAGCCCCACTGGGGAGCGAAGGGGTTGGAATGCTGCTGTCCAGCAGCCCGGCCTCCAATTCACATCCTGAACTGTTATTCCCAATCCCTGCTGCCAGCACTAAAAGCTTCACTGAGGGAGCGCTTGGCAGTCGTTCCGTGGTGCATTTGTATGGAAATGGGGTGTTCCCGCAGGTTTGCCTTGGATGTGTTTGGGAACAGAACCACAGGAAGTGTCATTTCCACAAATCATGCGGTTTGGTTGGGTTTTTGCTTTTGTTTTTGTTTTTTTCCCCCGGGGAAGGGAGAAAAACATAAAAATCTGCCAAATTATGTATGAAAAGGCCAAACGAGGCGAGACACTGGGGTTTGAGGCAGAGCTCTGTGAGCTGAGCTGCTGTGTCAGGTTGAGGAGCTTTGCCCGTCTGACATCCCTGCGTGTCTCTCTGAGCCGCTGGAGCTCCGAGACGACGATGAAATCCCCACTTACGCCCCATTTTCAGCTGGTTTCGGTGCTGCTGAGAGGACTCAGATCTGGAACTTCTCACCCTCCAGGTTGCAGGGAGAGGGGTTTGATCTGGTTCTGCTGAGACAGAAATATTTTGACACTCGCGATTGGAAGACGTTGGAGGGGGGGGCGTTGCCATTAGAAGAAAACCGTGGTTATTTTGACACTTTGTTGCAATTTGCAGCAAAGGGGGGAAAAAAAAAAAAAAAGAGGGGAAAAAACAAGCGTAAAACAGCAGATGGAGGGATGGAAATTTCCATTTTTTGTAGACATAGTAGTTACGAGACTCACCAGTTCACCCGGGGACGCGTTATTTGCAGCTTCGAGATCAGTCGGTTTGTACTTCGGTGCCCAAACCTGCAATTCAGGGAAAGAGAGGATTTTCAAGGTTCGGGCTGGTGGGATCTCCTCTCTCATCACGCTGCTGAAACCCGCGTGGTTGGGATTGCTCCGCACGGGGGGGGGTGTGGCTGATTACACCCGGATTGCAACCTTTAGTGGGAGGGGGGGTTCGCACCCGGTGAGTGACGTGGAACCATCTGAGGGTGCTCAGGGCACAGGGATGGCTCTGGATGGGTTGATTTCCCAGGGAATCGTGAGTCTTCCTCATCCAGGAAGCCAAATGAAAATAGCGATGGTTGTGCAGGCAGAGGGAAATCACCTGGAAGTGAACCTGCTGTGAACAGGGAGGAGGGATGAGCTGGGAAGGGATGCGGGATGTTGGGGAGGGAAGGACTGGGGCGGGAGCAAAGGGGCTGAGGATGGTTTTTGGGATGCACGTGGAGAGTTTAGGACTTGCTGGGCTGGGTGGCAGCTCTGGCACCAGCCCTGTGTGTGCCCTTCACAAAGGTAAATTTAAAAAACCACCGTCCTTCTCCCTGATTCTTCCCATCTTTCTTCCCAGAGGACTTTGGGGGGGAATTGATTGGACAGTAATAGGGAAGCTGTGAAGTGCAGCTGTGAAATGGGAGGAAAGGGGGGGATGAATGAAAGGGCAAACACACACAAACACATCCCCCTTTCCCTGATTGCTCTGGAATGCTCAGATAACTCGGAGAGGTGAGTGCTGTGCTCTCAGCTCCCCTGGACCAGAAATCCTCATCCAGGGAAAAGCATTCCTGGCTCAACTGTGCTGAAGAGGTGCCTTCAGCTCCCCAACCTGTTGAGCCAGGATAGGGCCTTTCTGCCCCAAAATCTTGGCTGATTTGCTCATTTCTCCTCGCTGGAATTTTTTTTCCCTGGCAATTCTTTCCAGCCTTGTATCTTTGGGGAATTTAGTGAATGCTGTGGACGCTCCCTCTGTGGAATCATTAGCAAGGATGTTTGTTGGGGTGACTGGATGGGTTGGGAAGCACTTGGAGCAAGCTGGGACAGTGGGAGGTGTCCCTGCCCGTGGGTGGAGCGAGATGAGCTTTAAGGTGCCTTCCAACCCAAACCATTCCGGGATTCCATGGGTTGGGATGTGGATTCCTTCCCTCCCCTCGTCTGTCCAGCTGACAGAGTCTCTGGGCAGTGGCATCTGCTCCTGCTGGAATCAGTGCTGGGGGGGGGAGATGGTTCAGTGCTGCTCCCAGGGGGAAGATGTTTGTGTGGAAATCCCACCATTCCCAGGGGCTGGAGAACCTGAGCCATGGAGAAGAGCCCAAATGTTTCCTGAGGTTCAGGCCAGTGCCATCACCACCAGAAAGGGCCACTTTCTTTTCTCTTTACAGTTTTGCTTCTTTTTTTTCCCCCCCTTTTACCCTCTAAGGTATTTCTGTGTCGACTGCTGATATTTGGGAGTAAAAGAAGGTGCTGCACAGTGGAAAGGGGAATAAATATCAGCATTTCTGACACCTTAGGGAAGAAGGGATCCATGTGCTTGGTTTCCTTTTGCCATCCAGGCTGGGCAAGGGGGAAAGGCAGCTCCTGGGGCAGCATCTCTTGAACATCCACTCCCCTTATTATCTTTACTCTTCTTTTTAAAGACAAAACAGTGCTCGGCTTCTCTTGATCAGGGTAAAACCTCCAGGTTCCACCTGGAATGGCAGAGGTCTCACAGGTTCTCCTGAGCCCCAGAACTGTCACTGTTGAGAGATTCCCTCGTGGACCACATCCACCCCCAGTTTGGAGCCAGGAGCATCAGTTGCCATGGAGACTTCTTTGGGAAAGTCATCTGGGGAAAGTGCTGATGTATTTTTAGCTTTGGGTAATGAAGTTTAACAGCTGGAGATGAAGGTGAGGGCCAGCCAGGTGCCACAGGTTCATGGGCTGATGGTGGGGACCCCAGCAGTGCTGGTGGGCTGGGATTGGGAAGGATCCTCAGGGCTGTGGCTCCCCCAGGACCACAGAGGGGAAAGAATCACCCCAAAGAAAAGCTGCTAAGGAGGTGGTGTTACATGTGCAGATAAAGAGGAGGCACTGACTGAGGTCAGAGCTGTTCATGTACAGTGTGTTCAGCCTATAAATAGCTCTCCCAATCTACCTCTGCACCAGTGGTATTTATAGAGTGATGAGGGGACAAAAAGCTCCACTTGGTGTCAGGAGTTGATTTGGGAAGGTGGTTCAACAGTTCAGGGCTCTGAGAGGAGCAGAGCAGGACCCCAAATGTGGGGGGGGTTTCTCCTCTGACTGAGGCTCTGAGGTTGCAGTGCTGTTAATGCACCCTCTGAAATCACACAGGGCACTCCAGGTGGCATTCAGGTATCCCACAGCAGATCCATGGCCCTTGGATCAGCCAAACTCACCTGGAAACCCAGATTTTACCCTCTAAGATACTCTCTCAGCTCCCTGGGATACATTTGGCTCTTTTAGTCTTCAGCAGTCAAAAGTGGATTTGGAAATTAATTGATTCTGGTGGAACATTTACTGCACTTGAGCTTTCAGCACAGCACAGGAGAAGAGATTTCCCTACAGCTGGCAGTGTCTGGTGGGATTTGTTCCTGCTCCAAAGGCTCTCCACGTTCTGGGCCAAAACTTCCAGCTTGGAGCAGCCCCATCACCTTCTCCCACCCAGCTCCCACCAGCTTGGGAAGACAGAGGGGAGAATTTCAGCTGAAAGAAGCCACAGTTGATGCAAAGCTGAACCCAAAGTGGAGAGATTATAGATGGGGCCTGATATTCCTTGGAATTAAAAAGGCTCTTCCCTTTTTGCACCAGTGGCTGGGTTAAAAGTGATCTTGTCTCACTGAGGTAACCCAGCTGTGGGGAGGGTTAAAGTCCTGGAAGTGCCCTGGCCCATCCCCAGGGAATTCCTCCTGGCAGAATAATTCCCCAGAGCAGGCTGGAGGTGTCAGGGGAGGTGGTGAAGCTGGATGGGAGGTGATTTAGAAGCAGCCTTTAAATACCCTGTTAGCAAAGACATCACCAGAACATTTCCTGGCGGGTTGTGATGCTCCTGACTTGCTCCCAGGAGGACTGAGGACCATCCAAAGCTTTCACTGCAGGGTCTGCTGCCCCCTGGCCCCAGGGGAGGTGACATTCTGGCAGGGAATATTTCCTTGTCTGAGGCTTAAAAGCCTGGACTACCCAGAGTGGGCCCAAACATTTTCCATCCTCTGTTTCTTGAGAGAAAATAGAAAAATTATTAATTAGGGGTTGTTTGTTTGGTTTTTTTTTCCCCCCAAAAAAAACCTGCTGAGTTTTCCCTCCCACTTCAGTGAAATGCTTTCACCTGAAGATTGAACTGCTCTGAGCAGAGTGAGGTCCCAGTGTGCTGATGGTTCCTGTAAAACATGATCGAGCATCCCATGATTTCCTCCCCAGGCATGGGGCAATCAGCACCTCTTTCCCTCCCCACTCCCAACCAAACCCTTTCTGAGAACAGGCTCCCAGCTGCCTGGAATGTTCAAATGTCTCTGCCTGGCATTTGCACCAGTCAGATTTGGGCAGATTTGGGGTTGGGGCTGCAAGTTGAGAGATCTCTGAGGAGCAGGAAAGGTGCAGAGACATCAGTGTGGTGGATTATGGAGTCAGAAAATATCCTGAGCTGGAAGAGACCCATCAGATCGTCCAGTCCAACCCCTGGCCCTGCACAGGACCCCCAAATATCCCACCAGGTCCCTGAGAGCCTTGTCCAAACACTCCTTGAGCTCTGGCAGGCCCCAGTGGGTAAGGAGTGGAGAGGGGCTGTTAAAGGCTGGAGGGGGATTTAACACAATCAAAAAGCACAGCAAAGTCAAATGTCAGAAGCTGAGCCAGGCTGGGGACGTGTGATGGGAGTGATTCCTTTGGTGCCATCAGACTGTGATTCATCTGGGGCTCTTTATTGCTGTAAAGTTGGTATAAATGAGAGCAAAGCTGTGAGCAGGAGACAGAAACTGCTCAGGGGGACAAGGGACAGGAGGAGAGGGAACGGCCTCAAGCTGTGCCAGGGGAGGTTGAGGTTGGATGTTGGGAAAATGCCTTCACTGGAAGGTTGTCCAGCCCTGGCACAGCTGCCCAGAGCAGTGGGGTGTCCCCATCCCTGGGGGGGTTTAACAGCTGAGTGGATGTGGCACTCGGGGATGTGGTCAGTGGTGGTTTAATGGTTGGACTGGATGGTCCTGGGGGGCTGTTCCAAGCTAAATGACTCAGTGGTTCTCTGCTGTCCCCTCTGCTCTCCCAGGTGCTCACACTGTGCACGCACAAAGGTTTCTCTGCATCGACAAACCACGGTTGCACTGCCTGAAACCACAAAACACCCCCCATTCCCGTTGCAAAGGGCAATCCCAGCTGCTTCTGCGCTCCCCACTCGCTGCCGCACTGCCCGAGGACTCCTCCAGCGTAACAACTCCTCCCTTCTTCCTTGCCCTTCACAGAAATCCGGGAGGCTTTCCGAGTGCTGGACAGGGATGGGAATGGCTTCATCTCCAAGCAGGAGCTGGGCATGGCCATGCGCTCGCTGGGGTACATGCCCAGTGAGGTGGAGCTGGCCATCATCATGCAGCGCCTGGACATGGATGGTGAGTCCCCCCCGGGGTCCTGCTCTGTTCCTGGGGGATGGGAGGGGCGTTCCCAGGGCTCGTGGATTG
>NW_020956745.1:74541-76960 GCF_003031625.1 Empidonax traillii | reverse complement strand
GTCAGGCAGAGCTGCCCAGCCCTGTGGCCACAAGTGAAAGATTCTGTGGGTGGGAGCTGCTCCCCGTGCTAATGAAGTGTTGATGGGCTTCGAGGGAGAAGTTTGGAGGGGTGGAATAATTTCGAGCAAAGTCCCGCTGTGAGAGCTCATCAAACAATTACTGAGTGGTAATAAAAGAAACAGAACCCACCATTAACAGGGAGAGGGAAATGCAGCATCAGGATGCTGGAGCCAGGGAGGACTTTTCTAACAATCAGAGCTGCTCACAACGAGCAGAACGCCTTTAAAATGCCCTTGGTCAGAGCGGGAAGGGAGGCACAAGAGTGTGCAGGGAAGCTGGGATGCAGCTCCAACCTTCTCCCACCCTTCCACAGGGAGCTGTGACGGGGTACAAACACTGAAATTAGGCCAAAGCAGAGTCCTGAAGGCAGCCCTGGTTGGAGGGGGGTCAGTGAGACCCCAGAATCCTTGGGGAGGGTGTGAAGAGCTGAAAGCAGGGGAGGTGGGGGGATCCCTGGATACCCCTGAGCTGCCCAGGAACACTGTGTTCAGCAGGGAAGGGGCTCTCAGCCTGTCCAGGGTGCTCAGCATGTCCCCCAGACAGGCACAGACACCCTGGCAGAGAGAGGAGCTGGGCTGTGGAAATGATCTCATTCCTGAGAGAACGGGCAAAACAAGAATCCGTCACTTTTAAAAGCATTTTCTCCCAAAGTTATTGATTGATTGGGCCTTGCTCTGTGCTGGCCTTTCCTGGCAGAGGTTTTGCAAAGCCCAAGCTCAGCCTGGTGCCAATTCCCGGGGTCTTTTACCGAAACTCAGAGTGTTTTTGGGAAAAGAGCGCTGGGGACTTGGCTCCCAGGTTTGATCCATCTCCACTCGTTCCCTGACTCGTGGTCTCCCAGACTCGAGGCTTTGGCACCGTTTCTGTACACACTCCTGGTGTGCAGGGACCTGTAATGGGAGAGGTGGAGTCAAAACCTGCAGGAATGGGCTGCAGATGGAAGGTGTTCAATTCCTGCTGGAGGCTTTTCAGGAAGTGTTTTCTGCAGAGATGGGGTTGATCCTCCCCCTCATCCAGCTCAGCAGCCCCAGCAGCTCCAGTCTGGGTGTACTGGGGGGGGGTGGTGGGGTGGAATTTATTGCTCTTCTGTCTCCCCTGCCTGTGGTTGCAGTGTTTGAGCAGAGGGTTTGGGAGCTGCACTCATGTGAAGCTCAAGTGCCTTAAAAAGAACCAGGGGAATGGGAAATTCCTGAGGCACTGAGCAAAGAGGGGAATATTCCCTGAAAGATTTACCTTGCCTGCAAATTGAATTACTGCTCCACAGCTTGAATTAATATTACATGGCTTATGGCTACTTTGGCTCCGATGGATTATCTTGATTTTTTTCCCGGGATTTAGCTTGAAATACGGAGTGAGAAGCAGGAACAGCTTCCTCCTCCCTCTCCCACTGGGATGAGCACCATTCAGGAGCAGGGCTTGGTCCCAGTGAGCTGCCAGGGGTGCTGGTTGTGCCTGGCACTCCCAGGGACAACCTGCCCCTCCTTCCCAAACACTCCTGTTGGGGTTTTCCTGTTGGGCTTGAGGGTTGCCAAATTTTTCCAGGGCTTTGGCTCAACATCAGGTGGATGGGAAGCTCAGATGGATGAAAGGTCACACTCATGGAGGGTCAGGAGAGATGGGGGGGGGGGGTCAGTGAACCTCCCTCACATCTCCTGGCACCTGCCATGAATTACGATGTGACAGAGGGTAACGTGGCCAGACATCCATTCCCCCCCAGAACTGTTGCCAGTGTGTGCTAATAATGAGGTAATACAATTGGCAGGGCTTGATATTTAATCTGAACCGGCCTGAGCAGACCCAGAACTCTGAATGCAAACACAGAGTTTTCCTCAGCAGGTTCCTCAGGAGGGCAGTGGGGTTGCAGGGTGGCACAGGGGATGGATCTGCCATGGCCTGGTTGACTGCTGGGCTTCAAAATGAGCAGCCAGAGCTGCTCTGAGATTGGTTTTCCCTCTAAATCTTCTCTTCTGTGGGAACACAGAGGGAGGCTCAGCCCTGTGTGGGTGAGGCTGAGGAGATGTTGGTGCTGTGGGACTGATGAGTTGGGCACAGAGTGTTTGAAGAGCAGCATGTGCTGCAGTGGGGCTGTGGCTGAGCATGAACGGGGCTGACAAGAGCATTTCACACCTGGGTGTCACCTTCTGCCACAGAGCTCTTGCCAGGCTCAGTGAGGAGACTGAGGGGAGACCTCCCTGCAGTTCCAACTGCCTGGGCAGGGGCAGAGGAGGGGCAGGACTGAGCTCTGCTCTGGGGGGAGCAGGGACAGCCCCCAGGGAATGGCTGGAGCTGTGTCAGGGCAGGCTCAGGGTGGATCTCAGCCAAAGGTTCTTCCCCCAGAGGGTGGTTGGCACTGAACAG
>NW_020956745.1:69905-74149 GCF_003031625.1 Empidonax traillii | reverse complement strand
TCTTCCCCCAGAGGGTGGTTGGCACTGAACAGGCTCCCCAGGGCAGTGGGCACAGCCCCAAGGCTGCCAGAGCTGCAGGAGGGTTTGGATGATCCTCTGGGGCACAGGGGGGGACTCTTGGGGCTGGGCCTGTGCAGGGCTGAGGGTTGGACTCCAGGATCCTTGGGGGTCCCTCCCAGCTCAGCACATGCTGTGGCTCTGTGAAAACACAGGATTGACTCCAGGGGTGCCCAAGGACAGTCTGTCCTGGTGTCACCCTGTGCAGCTGCCCAGCGACACCCTCAGAGCCTCCCCAGCAGAGCACAAGGAAGGGGTTTTTCATAATTCATCACATTTGAAGGCAAAACGGAGTTAGTTAGAAAATGCTGCTTGAAATAAAGCACAAATGGCTGTGGGACAGCGTGGATTTTGGCCAGGAGGTGTCAGATCACCTCTGATGCTTCACGGCTCCCAAGTGCTGCCACTAGCTCTCCCTCAGAGGGGATGTGCCAACAGGGTGGGGTCTTGGTTTGCCTACAGAGACCTTCAGCCACTCTCTGAATTCTCTGCTTTGCTGAATGCTCTGATCTGCAGGGAATATCTGAGCCTTCCCAATCCTCAGCAAAGGCAGGGGAGCACCACTGCATTCCCTAAAAACTCCACCTTTCCTTCCGAGTCCCTTGGCTGAGAGTTCAAGCAGCATTTGGACAACACCCTCAGGGACTCAGGGATTGTTGGGGTGTCTGTGCAGGGTCAGGAGTTGGACTGGATGATCCCTGTGGATCAGCCATCTCAGGATATTCCATGATTCAGCAAGGTGTGCTTCCCCCAGGTGAACAGGGACACAGCTCTGCCCCAGGGGGAAGGAACAGTTGGCATAGAAAGATGAATTAGGGAGAAACAGGAGAATCTCCTTGGAAGCTTTCAAGGTCCTGAGAGAAATCTTACAAATCATCAGAGATCTTAAAAATCATCACAAATCTTACAAATCATCAGAAGCCCCCTTTGACGAACCACCAGGAGATGCCACGGTGGAAAACACCAAAATAGAACAGGGAGGAAAAGGGATTTGCAGTGCAAAAAATGTTGCTTTTTTTGGGAAGGGAAGGGAGGAATGGTTGGTTCCATCATGTGCCAGAGCATGAGATTCCCATTAGGCCAGAGCTCTGCTTACATCTTGCTGGAAGTGGGGCGTGACTGGATCCCTGCAGAAGGTGGCTGGAGCAGCTGGGCATCTCTCCAGGGTGCTGGGCCTTGGAGGGACACTTTGTTTGCTTTGGGTCTGGAACTGGAGGTCAAATCTTACCTTTCTGTCCTTGACTTGCTTTATTCTTAGGCATAATTATGTATTGCATGAACATAAACACTGCGGGCTGGGAGAGGTGGGGATGTTTCTGTCTGCAATCTGGAGACTGACCTGAAATGTTCTGCCAGGATGGGGGGAATGTAAAATATTTAATCTGTGTTTCCGTGCTGGAAAAAGAAAAGAAAAAAAAAAAAAAAAAGGAATAAAGGAATTATTTGTAAATTCTTCCAATTGGCAGTAACGCTAATAAAACTGCAGAGAAATGGCACATGAAATGTGTTGCCTTCTCTGGGATGCCTCCACTTTGAGCAGAGCTTTTTGCAGTAAAACAGATGAATGTGTGATTTAAGTGTCAAACTCGTTCGTTACAACACGAGACACTTTTATCTGAGGAATAAAACAAGCACTCCATGTACTAATTAGAGGAGCAGCTGCTTTTCAGAACCCTGGAAAAATAACTTCAGGCTTCAAGAGGAGGGAAAAAAAACCAACAAACCCACCCCACTGTATCAAATTATTGTAGTACAAATAGGAACTACTTTGATCAAGCCAAAGACGAGCTGGTCCCCTCAGAGAACAAGGGACTTACCTGCTGCCTTTGTCACATGCTGGGATGTGGCAGCAGGAGCAGCAAAATTCCAGCAGTGACACCCTTGAAAACCAGGAATTAAAAGCCAGTGTAAAAGTCTGGAGAGAATCATTAAGGTTGGAAAAGACCTCTGAGGTCGTGGAGTCCAACCATTCCCCAGCTCTGCCAAGGCCACCACTAACCCATGTCCCCAAGTGCCACATCCACATGTCTGTTAAACCCCTGCAGGGTTGGGGATTCCACCACTGCCCTGGGCAGCCTTTTCCAAGCCTTGGCAACCCTTCCAGTGAAGACATTTTCCCTAAAATCCAACCTAGACCTGCCCTGGAACAGCTTGAGGCCATTTCCTCTTGTCCTACCCCAAAATTGGGTGTATTCCCAACCTGCTATGCAACGGAGCAAGGAACTGAGGGAGGGAGAAGAGCACAGCAAGATGTTCATGGGGACCCTGGCAAAAGGGTTTGGAAGATGTGCAGCTCTCCCAGGTGGAGGTTTGGGCAGCTCCATGGTTCCAGTGAGGTTCTGCAGGATTGTTGTCATCTTCTGCTTTGCATGAGGGGACCTTCTCACCCTCCCCAACTCCCTGACAGGAGGGGGGAGCCGGGGGGGGTTGGGTTCTGCTCCCAGGGAACAGGGACAGGAGGAGAGGGAACGGCCTCCAGCTGTGCCAGGGGAGGGGCAGGTTGGACATCAGGGACAATTTCTTCATGGAAAGGCTTGTCCAGCCCTGGCCCACCTGGAAGTGTTCAGTGAAGGAGCAGAGGTGGCACTCAGTGCTCTGGTTTGGTGGGCAAGGGGGTGTCAGGTTGAAGGTTGGACTTGAGGATTTGGGAGGTCCTTTCCAACCTTAATGATTCTGTGATTCCATGAGCCTCTTTGGAAAGGGCAGGAATGACGGTGACCTGACTGCAGGGCACCAAAGGCTGGGGACAGGACACTCCCTAGATGTCATTGGTGTCCTGCTGCTGGGCCAGGGCGTGTACAGAGATGATGCTTTGCTTTGCTTTGCCTGGACTTGCTTCCCAGAGAGAGGGAAGGGACATCAGAGCTGGGAGCTCCACTGGCTGTGTCCCAGGGATGGGAGGATCAAAGGACATGCCCTGGGACATCTGGAGAGAGAATGTACCTCTCTTTTAAAAATCAGGTGCTGAGCTTTCCCCTGTGATCAGCAGAAATTGAGGTCCTTGCAGGCATTTCACGGCCAGATCGTCAAATCACAGAATCACTGAGGTTGAAAAGACCTCCAAGGTCCTCAAGTCCAGCCTTTGGCCAATAAAATGTTTGCTTCTCTCCAGAAGATCAGCTTCCAGTGCCCTGTGTGGGACAGGCTGACATTCACAAGCTGAAAACATTTTATCTCTTCCTTTTGTGTCTCCCCTTGTTCTTATTTGGGATTTTCCTGGTTTTTTTTTACTCCCATGGATGTTTCAACCTGTCAACATGAAACTATATCAAACAGGGGGGAACCAGCAACCATTTCTGTGTTAAAATGCAGTTCAGAGGAATCAGAGAATGCCAGAATGGTTTGGGGTGAAAGGGACCTTAGAGATCATCCCACCCCCTGCCATGGGCAGGGACACCTTCCACCAGCCCAGGTTGCTCCAAGCCCCATCCAACCTGGCCTTGGACACTTCCAGGGATGGGGCAGGGAAAGCACAGACAGGTTGTTGCAGATGGTTTGGTTTGCCCCCTGTGCTCAGAGTTCTCTGGTTATTCGATGTGAGAGCTGATGTCACAACACTTCGGCAGGGTTGGCCTTTCAGGTGTTGTTGCTGAGTTGAGAAACTTGGCCAGCAGGATGGATTTGATGAGACTTGTCTTTATTTATAGAGGCCACTTTCCTCCTGTCTGCTCTGATTTGGGAAATGGAGATTATCATATTATGTGTTCTCACTGCAGACAATGAAGAGTAATTATAGCTGCTGGTGAGGCTTGGCAGATGTGCAGCTCAGGAGTGGGAAGGGGGTCACCAGGAACATCAAATCCTGCCTCAGCTGAAGTGCCAGGATGGCTGAGGGCAGCTGTGCCGAGTGGACAGGACAAAGGGAAACCCTGGATTGCAATCCCAGCCCAAAGCCTGTCCCTCCTGTGCTCCAGCAGGGCAGAGTCCTGTGCTCCGGGACCCACCTCGTGCCTCCGAGTTTTGTTTGCACCCTTGTTTAATTTCATTTATTCTTTAAAACACAGCGCCCCTGGGGCGATGATTTTGGCTTCACAGGATGTGTGTGCCACAGGGAACACAACTTTTCTCTGTTTTAATGAGCCTGTGACTTGCTGGTTGTCTCAGAGCTGTCTGGTGGCTGCTGTGACGCTCACAGAGCTCTCTGCTCCTCCCAGGGCCCAGGGAGCCACTTTAATTAAAGTCCTGGG
>NW_020956745.1:58184-68745 GCF_003031625.1 Empidonax traillii | reverse complement strand
CCCAGGGCTGGCAGAGCTGACACAGCTGGGCAGGTGTCTGATGGATATTTATTTTTCCCTTCAGTCACTGTTTTCCTTGGACTCTTCCTCCAGCCAAGCACTCACAGCATCCTCCTTGTTGGAGTGGCTGTGCTGGAGCAGGGGACACGTCCCCCTGTGGAGGCAGAGCCCTTGTCCTCCTCCATCACTGTCTCCCAGGTCAGCTCCCAGACAGGCTCCCCTTGGGCAAACACGGGGAGTTAATAGATCTTGCTGCTTAATGGGAAGCAAACAAGTCCTGTGCAGCTGCTTCCTCTTCCCTGCCAGACAAGGCAAAGTGCTGTCAGAATAAGTAACTCTCAAGGTCCTCTGCTCAGTGTTGGATGGATAAAACCTCCTCACAGCGCCCCAGCTCTGTCTCTCTGGGTTCTGATGGAGCCTTTTGGCCCCCATGGAAATTTTCTGCTCCAGGAATGTGTGTCTGTACAGTCTGTGAAGCTTTTCTGTGCACTTGTCAGCAAAGCAGAGCAGCCAATTCCACACAGCCCCCCTAAAATCTGCAGGACTGGAGGGGTCCCTACGAGCCCAGCTGGCTCCAGGGGAGATGTTTCATCCTTTCCTTCAGATCCAGTGAAGCTTTTCACAGAACCCTGGAATGGTTTGGGTTGGAAGGGACATTAAAACCATCCAGTTCCACGCCCTGCCATGGGCAGGGACACCTTCCACTTCCTGCTCCAACCTGGCCTTGGACACTTCCAGGGCTGGGGCAGCCACAGCTTCTCTGGGCAACCTGTGCCAGGGCCTCCCTGCTCTCATAGCCAACAATTCCTTCCCAGCATCCCATCTATCCCTGCCCTCTGTCAGTTTGAAGCCATTCCCTGTGTCCTGTCCCTCCATCCCTTGTCCCCAGTCCCTCTCCAGCTCTCCTGGAGCCCCTTTAGGCCCTGCAAGGGGCTCTCAGGTCTCCCTGGATCCTTCTCTTCCCCAGGTGAACCCCCCCCAGCTGTCCCAGCCTGGCTCCAGAGCAGAGGGGCTCCAGCCCTGGCAGCATCTCCGTGGCCTCCTCTGGACTCATTCCAATGGATCCACATCTTTCTTGTGTTGGGGTGGTGGTTGTTGTTGGCTTTTTTCCCTCCAAAAAGTCATTTTAGCTGTGGGGTGTGTGGCAGAGCTGGTAGACAGTAAAAGGGTGAGAGTATTCACAAGGAGCAAGAAAAATGAGAAACTCAATTTTTTTACAGCTGGGCCTGGTCAGGGAGTATCAAAGACCCTCTGTGAGTGACTCTGGGAATTTCAGGGGAATGCAAACAGAACTTTTGGGAGATGGATGCTCGTTGTCATCGTTCCCTATCCTGGGCACTGATTGCCCATCCCCGTGTGGGCAGGTCTGGCAGCCTCCTTTGGGGACATTCAGGACACTCTGGGCCTCAGTTTCCCCTCTGAAAAAAACCAACCTATGTCAGCACTGCAGCAGAGCTTCATCTCCTCATTTCAGCCCATTCCATGGGCGCCTGCAATTCAAACTGTTTTCCAAGTGGGAAGTTTCACGAAAGCCTCCCCGTGGTCGGAGCTGCAGTTGTGGGTTGTAATTGGGCAGAAATCTGACCTGAAAACCTTTGAAACCTTAACATTTGTCTGCAAAATATCCTGTGGCTGGAGCTTTTCCCTGCCCACCCTCTGCACCCCTGCAAGGCTCAGCAGCCAGAGCCCTCCCCAGGCTGCCTCATCCGTGCCCAGGTTCTGTGGGCACAGCAATGACACAGCCCGAGACACAGAGGCACTGCAGGGAGCTATTAAGGGAATAAAAATAAACAGGAGTGTTGTGTGTGCCTGGGCCCCGAGCTGCAGCAGACTAGCTCATTAACTTTAAATATATCACCTACCTGCACTCCGGAGGTCAAACCCCAGCAAAAAAAAAAAAAAAAACAAAAAAAAAAAAACAGGAGTGTGAACCCTCACGAAGCTCCACACAGCTCGGCTGGGTTGGGATGTCTGCTGCCAGGGAGCTGGGCAAGAGGGACCACCTGAGCACCTGGGAATGGCCAGGGAAAACACTTCTTTAGGAAGCAATCAGGTCAGATTATCCAGGCTCCCAGTTGAATGCCCGGTCTAAGTGTGTTGTGTCCTTGGGTGGAGACGATGCAATCCATGCACGGTGCAATCCATGCAGGTTTCTCCCCCTCCTTTTCCTTCCCTCTCCTGCTGTGACCAGCCTGGGAATGGTCAGGGAAAACACTGATTTAGGAATCAATCAACTATTTTAATACACAAGGCTCTGAAAGCCCAGTCTAAGTGTGTTGTGTCCTTGGGTGGAGATGATGCAACCCATGCACCGTGCAATCCATGCACGTTTTCCCTCTCTCCCTTTTTCCTTCCCTCTGCCTTTCTTCAGCCCAATGAATATTTAATTACATCCTCCAAGGGAGCCACTCCAGCAGGAGATTTTTGGACAGGGATTGACTGAGGGCTGAGGGTTGGCTCTCCCCTGGGGAGGGGGGTGAGGTGGGTTCACGCCGCTGCTCCTCCGAGCTTTTCATTATTCCTCCAAAGCACAAGAGCTGTGACAGGAGAGTCTGCAGGAGGCTGCTGCTCCCTGGGATGTGGGGATTTGCAGTCCTCTCCTGGATCCTACTCCCCTGCCTGGCAGACTCTTGTGAGGGTGGATCCTGTGGGCTCAGGACAAGGCAGGGTGGGGTTCAGGCCCCGTGGGTGTAGCTTGGCTTGATATAAAAGTGCAGCTGGGGGTAGTTTGGGCTGTTGGGCTGGAGTCTCCTCCCTGGGGATATTCCAGAGCCCTCTGGACACAATCCTGTGCCCTGTGCTCTGGGCTGGCTCTGCCTGAGCAGGGAGGTGGGACCAGTGACCCACTGGAGTGCCTTCCAACCTGACCCATTTGGGATTGTGGGATGTGGTGGTGGAAGAGCTCTGCCTGTGTTTTTCCCTCCAAACATCCCCCAGCAAATACAGCCTTCCCTTCTTCCCATCAGAGGGGTCTGAGGGAAGATGAAATCCCTTGTGTGGAGCTGAAAACTCATCAGTTTAGAGGGAGGGTTGGGATTTTCTGTGCTCAGCTCTTACACACCAGTGAAGAACCAGCAAGAGCAGCTGATGGCACTTGAAACTTCTTTGTCCAGGGGATCTGGAATCACAAGCCCAGCGTGAATAAACTGGTGTGGAAGGGAACGTTTTCCAACCTTAATGATTCTGTGATGCCACTGGTTTACTTAGAAAACCTAATGGGCATTTTTCAAAGGAGCAGATACCCCTTCCTGGGGGAAGGCAAGTACAAAGCAAATTTCTCTGGGCTGCAGGGTCTGGGAGAGCTGGAAAAGCCCCAGGTTTCCCAGCTCCACACTGCTCTGAGCTGCTGCTCCATCATCTTTGCTGCACTGAGAATCACAGGACGGTTTGGGTTGGAAGGAACCCTAAAGATCATCCAATTCCAACCCCCTGCCATGCCCACACTTGGAATAAATGTGCTGGACATCCTGTGAGCCCAGCTGTTCCCTGCTGTGGCTCTGTGGAGCTCCAGGGGAGCAGCCAAAGTGGGCTCAGAGCACAGCAAATGTTGTTCCAGGTGGAGTTATCCCCGAGGCCTTTCTGCACCCCTGGAGCAAACAGTGCCCAGGGTGATTTTGGCAGGTCTGTGACCCCTTGTTGACCAGTTTTTGGTCACTGAGAAGGTTCCCAGAGCCCTCAAAGATGTTGTTGGGTGCCTTCAGCATGCTTTTTCCGTGTTGGAGCAATTATGCTCCCACTGTTGCTGTGGACAGCTCATTGTTACTCTTTTTCATTATCACACTTGCCTGTTTTTTGTGGGAACTGGGACAGTGGAGCCAACCTTTGTGGTGTCTGGGAGCACAAATGAGCACAATATCCCCGTGCTGAGGGGCTGGGAATTCTGAGCAGATCTGAGTTGTCTGTGCTGATGTGGCCAGAGATGTTCTGAGTCATCCTTTAGTCATGCCAGGTTCAGCCACGGGATTGTCACCCTGCTTGGGACTCTTTGACACCGATGCCAGGGCGAGGAGGAAGCATTGCCAGGGAGAAAGATGTGAGGGCAGAACTGTCAGGAAACCAGTAAGTGGTTTAGGTGGGTTAAACCAGGGGTTAAGCTCAGCTCTGGTGCTTTGCTCAGTGCCCACCCAAGCAGTGACCTGTCCCTGGCACTGAACAGGCTCCCCAGGGCAGTGGGCACAGCCCCAAGGCTGCCAGAGCTGCAGGAGGCTTTGGATGATCCTCTGGGGCACAGGGGGGGACTCTCGGGGCTGGGCCTGTGCAGGGCTGAGGGTTGGACTGATGATCCTTGGGGGTCCCTTCCAATCCAGCACATCCTGGGATTCTGGGAGCCCAGGAGAGCAGCAACTCTGTGGGCCCAGCAGAGGAACGTGGGGACGTGTGTGGGGTGTGATTTGCCTCCAGAGCAGATGCTCAGTGTGAGCATCACACATCAGCTGGTACCACACTGTGACTGTGAGGAGGAGGAGGATGAGGAAGGCACCTTTTGACAGGGCCCAACACACATTTCAGGATCTGATGGGCTGTGGGTATTGGGCAATACCTGGTGATGCCATGGCTGTGGAAAGCACCCCCGTGCATTTTCTCACTGCAGGCTTGGAACCTGTGTGTAGATTTTTATATTTCTCTCCTGGCAGTTACATAGTGCAAAAGGAATTTTCAGACAAGACTGTGATTTCTCTTTCGTGATATTATGATGTTGCTGTCTCCTGAGACCCTGATGGCAGGAAGGTTTGTTCTCTGCAGCTTGTAGTGAATGCTAAAGGGATATTTCTACCTGGCAGAGTGTTTCAGGGTCTAGTTTCCTTGCTAGTTAAGAGTTTTAATTGAAAAAGCAGTCAATAACAGGATAGTGCATTTTTTAATGGCATCTTTCTACCGAGGTTGTGGCAAATGCTACAATGAAGCTGATAATTAAAGCCTGTGAAGTTAGTTTTGATCCCTGGTAAAGGCACTGGGCATTCAGGAGCAGGGTCTGCCCACAGCCCCAGAGTCAGCCCCAGAGTCCAGCAGTCCTGGCACCTGCTTGCTCAGGGGTCATGAATGGGGTGAAGTCCTGCCTGTCCTCTGGGGGTGAAAGGACAGTGTAGAAAACCCAAACTGAACAACTCAGGGTTTGGGGGCTGCACCTGCACAGCCCAAATCTGTGCAGGGGCAGCTACTGGGGCCTCTCTGAAATGCAAATTGTTTTCTCCCTAATCTGGCTAATTCCAGGAAATTACCATCCCGGTTTGCATCCCAGGGCATGGATTTGTTCCTGGCTCTGTGTCTGATCCAATCCCACCTGATGCCGTTCCCAGGGGGGAGCAGAGGGAGCAGATGTTTCCATAGCCCATAAATGTTCTAAAGGATGTTTTCCCAGGGGATGGGGTGCCCACCCCTTTCCTTCCCTGCTTAATCAGCTGTCCCAGAAATGCAGAAATGCTGCAAGGGCTCAGCCCTGCAAAGCCCCGAAGGTGTGAGCAGCTTTAGCAGTGAGATGGGATGATCTCTGGGCATGTTCCAGGATCAAAGCCACCAGGAATCCCTGCTGGGCTCCTCTCACCGGCTCAGCCCCGGGATATTCCCCGCAAGCAGTTCCAGGCAGAGCCCCCCTGACTGGAGATCACAGTCCTTTGACTCTGCTGATTATCTGGGGAGATAAGGAGGGATTTCAGAGGGTGCATCTGCTCACATCAGGCATCTGGGATGTGATAAAGAGGAGAGACACACGTGGTGCAGGGGGGAAGGGGGGTTGCTGCAGGTTGCTGCAGGCAGTGGTGGCATTTGAACAGCAGCCCTGGCATTGCTTTAGTCTGATGGTTCCAGGCACTTCTCCCACCTGGTGATTTAATCTGCTTTAGTCTGATGGTTTCAGGCACTTCTCCCACCTGGTGATTTTTTGCCTGGAGAGGTGGGTGCAGTCAGGTCCAGCTGAACGAGAACAAAACACAACTACAACTCTTGCAAGTTGCTGATGGTGCTTCCAGACTTGGAAAAGGCCAAATATATCCACTCCCTCAATGATGTGCAGGCGGGTGTGCCCGTGGACTGATAGATTTGGGGAGATTAAATATTTTCAGAAGGTCTAGACATTGTTCAGACAAACAGGTATTTTTAAGACCCTTCAGCAGGCAGGAATGTCCCCTTTTTTGCCATTTTCATTTTCATGGCAGATGTTCTCAGAGGGAAAAGTAACACTGGATACAATTCTCCCTCCAGACAGCCTGGTTTGGAGCACAGGCAGGGGCTCAGGGCAGCAGCAGCTCAGCTCATTAGTGGCAGGAACACCCTCCTCTCCCTGCTAAAGGCACTGAAGCTGTGCCTGCTGAGAGCTCAGGCCTTCCCAGAGCTCCTGGAAAGATGGAATGAAATGCCTCGTGGCTTTGCAATAGTCTGGCTCTCTGCTCTGTGGACTCCCTCCCTCTGGAGGATGCTGCTGGCCCTGGAAAAGTTTTGCACAGACCTGTTTGGCAGCGGTGAGGGAAGAGCCCTGGATGTGCTGCTGCCTCCTGTCCTGCCAGAAGGGCTTTTGGAGAAGGGAATGGCCTCTCCAGGGCTGGGAATGACCTGCTCACCTCTAGTCTGGTCCTGTCTGCAGGTGTGGATGGGCCACAGCAGGGGCCATTCTTTGGGATATCAAAGGATCTGGGTCTGGAAGCACCATGGGGCTGATGGAGGAGGTGCCACAGTGGGTCCTTGATGTGCAGCACATCCAGAGCAGCAGGTTGGACATTGGCACTCAGGGATAATTCCTTGATAACAATGAGGGTGGGGCCCTGGCAGAGGTTTTCCAGAGAGTTGGTGGCTACCCTGTCCCTGGAAGTGTCCATGGCCAGGTTGGACAGGGTTTGGAACAAGCAGATCCAGCAGAAGATGCTCTAGAGATGCACTAGATGGCCTCTAAAAGCCCCTTCCAACCCAAACTATTCCCTGCCTCCATAACCCTGTGACGTTTTTCTTTCATTCCAGGGGATGGCCAGGTGGATTTTGATGAATTTATGACCATCCTGGGCCCTAAGCTGGTGTCGTCGGAGGGCAGGGACGGCTTTCTGGGGAACACAATAGACAGCATATTCTGGCAGGTAAGTCAGCATTTCATTAAAATGCAGCTTCAACCAACTCCCAGCAGCTCCCAGAATGGATTTGTCGAGGAGAACACCGTGTTTTCCAAGTGTGAATGCCTGTGCAGAGGGCCCTGGGGGGAGCTGTGCTGTGTGCCCAGCTGAGCCCTGCGTGGGAGGAGGGAAAGCCCTTCCCGTGGGTGGGAGGAGCTGGACACCACAAATCTCCCAGACAATCGGGCAGCACCTTCAGCAGCGTTCTGGAATTCAGGTTTGGAAGAGAAAAGCGTTTTCCTTGACGAGTTTTTGGAGTGTTGGGAGCCTTGAATCTCCACAGGTGTGTCAGTGTTCGGCATCCCTGGGCTGTGGTGGGGGATGCTCCTGATACAGGTGGCACTGGTGCTGTGTGGTGAGCTCAGGGCCAGGCTGAGGGCTGGCTCGGCACAGGGGATGTTTTACCCCAGGGAGGTTTGGTCTGGCTGGTTCCAGAGCAGGTCTCTGGCAGTAGAAACAGCCTGGGTTTTTTTTCAGCCTTGCAGTGGGATTTCCAACAGCTTCAGAGCTTGCAGGGAAAGCAGCTCAGGCTGTTATGGCAGGGATTAAACATCTCCAGACCCACAGTGCTGCACTTTTTCTTGCCAATGGATTAAATGTGTGGCTTCCTGTGGGATTGCTGCTCCTTTAACTGACCATCAGCAGCCTTTGCCTGCTAAAACACTTCAGCTGTGACCAAGTTCACAGGAATCACAAGAGCCCAGCCTGGAAATGAGCATTTCTGTCTTCTTTTACTGCCCTCCAGTACAGTCCAGACTGAACTGGGTGGACCTTTTGGAAAAGCATTTTTAAAGTCTTCTAAAAGCTCGTTGCTGGCACGTGACAGGAATAACCCTGGGAATCCTGCTCTGGATCCCAGTGTTTGCTTCTCAAAGCATGAGTTTGGTGTCAGTGAATTCTCTGGTTTGTAACGAATCTGGGGGAGGTGAGGGCTGGAGGACACCAGCAAGGGCAGCACTGGGAGAACCAGCAATGTTTTGTACCTCGGGAGCCTCATCCCAGCGTGGGAGAGCAGCAGGGAGGGGAGGAAGCACCACCCTGTCCCAGTGAGCCTTCCAGCCCCTCACTGGAGCTGTTGGAGAAGCAAAAAGCCCTGCTGGGAAAGCCAAGCTCATGAGCTGTGCTCTGGGATGGGGAGGCAGAGCAGGCTGGAGCCCTTTCCAAAATTCTCCTGGTTAAGCTGCTGCTGTTGAGTGACCCTCCAGCCCACGGGAATGCCTGAGGTGGCTTTGCCCAGTGGAAGAGGGGCAGGATAGGGGGGTGGGAGCTCTGGATTTGGAGCAGCAGGATCCTGGGCTCAGTTTTCCCTGTGCTCCCAGGGACCTTGTGCCCCCCCAGCTGGGGGTGGGATGAGGGAAATGTGAGCAGAGACTCCCAACAACCGACCCCTCAGTGGGCAGGGCCAGCCCTGGGGGGGGGTCCCTGCAGGAAGCAAAGCTCTGACTGACTCCCACCAGCCCTGGGAAACAATGGTTGGGATATTCCTGTGTCCCACCAGCTCCCTCCCAGCTTCACCTGCAGATGCATCTCCAGGCCTGTTCCTTTGAATTCCTCTCTCCTTCTGCTGCTGTTTGTCATTGAACTGTGTAATTACACTATTTCAAGAGATTTTAAGGCGTGTTTGGAATTCTAAAAGTAGGACCCTCAGCAAAAATACCCTGAGGGCCAAACTGGTGAGAGCTGGAGCGAAGCTGTTCGCCTGGAAGAGGGGAGGGCACTTTCTGGATTCCCTGTCCCCTTGGCACTGATGGAAGAGCCTCTCCCTGGTGCCTGTTGCTGCCTGTGGCTTTGGGGGGAGGTTTCAGGGTGGCACTGCCCACCCAGGTGACCCCCAGGCAGGGCTGGCCGTTCGTGAGCCACCCCTGGGCACAGCTCGTGGGCACTGCCCCCTCCTCAGAGCCCTCAGCTCATGAAGGTGCTGTTGGGTCAATTTTCAGCCAGGGGAAGTTGTTTTTTCCAGAGGGAACACGAGCCTGGTTCCAGCTGGGCACCCAGGGCTGGGTTCTGCCCAGGTGAGTTTGAGGCATTTCCACTGCAGGGGCTTTCAGGGCTGGGAGGGCATTTAGATCAAGAGCATCACAGGAAAGCCAAACATCAGCGTTGGTAAATAGCAGCTCCTTTTTTTCGGTAAACAGACTCCAAATGTGTGCACTGTGCCCCTGCCAGGGATGAAAAGAGAGGGGAGAAAGTGGAATTTCACGTTCATTTGCAGTTTTTGCCCCATTTCTGAGTGCAAAGACCTTCAGACTCAAGGGGTCTGCAGGGTGTAGCGTGGAGGATCTCCAGTCCCCGGGATAGGGAACAGGACCAGAAGTACCAACAACCTTGGATGATAGGTTTTTAATTAAAATAAACCTCTGTCTTGGCTGAAATGCTTTTGGAAGCCAGAACAAGTTTGGATGGTTAAACAACCAGGCTGCAACCGCATCATGAGCAGAATAAATCCTGTGCCCAGCAGCGCTGACGAGATTATTTTGAAAAGTCAATACTTTGCACAGGGATCATCTGAGAGGGCTGATTATTTCCACCCCCACAGCCCCTTTCTCCCTTCACTGTGTGCACGTGGAAGCTGCAGGGCAGAGCATTCCATGCTGTGCTGGAGCATTGCCTGGACAGGGAGGTGTGGAAGCACCAGGGGATGGGGCTGGACCATCCACCCAGGTGTGGTGGCCCTTTAGACACCACCCAGGGCTGTTCAGTGTTCAGGAGCAGCCTGGTTATTTGGGGATAAATAAAGCTGCTTTGCAGGGGCTCTGCTGCTCAGAGTTCCCATTCCTCCTCCTCCTCTCTGCAGTTTTTTTTGGGGAAACAGGCAGGGTTGGGGAGGGGGGTCCTGCAAAGGGAAGAGCTCAGCAGCTGCTCGTGTTTTCTGGGCTTGCAGAAACCTTTTAGTTCCTCCAGACTTCGGGGGGAGGGATGTGCTGGGGTTTATGACCTTTGGTGGATGAGCAGGAATGGGCAAAGCTACATCCCATGAGGCACAAGGAAGGAGGGACGGGCAGGGACAGCCCAGGGACAGCAGAGACTCCTGAGCCACAGGATCTGCAGAGGCACCAAAGGGTGTTTTGTGCCCTGGATGGAGAGGAAATGGAGCAAGAACCACGTCCAGCTGTGGTGCCACATCTGGCACTGGCTGGGGAGGGAGCTCAGGGAGGGGAGGGGGGTCAGAGCTTGTGAACACGGGGGAGTGGTGGGAAGTGGCTGGGGTGGGACATGGGAGAGACAGGTGGGAACAAGGGAGAGCAGAGGGACATGGCTGGAATGGGACACAGTGGAACCAGCTGGAAATGTGGGAGAGCACACAGGGACATGGCTGGAGTTGGCCGTGGTGCTTTCCCCTCCACCTTGGCCCCCAATCCCTCAGAGCTTTGCTGGGTGAACCTCCCCATCCATCACCCTCTGTGCAGGTGCAGGTTATTGCTAAACCACAGGATGCAACATTTTACATCTTGCACTACATTTTTTTT
>NW_020956745.1:56038-57713 GCF_003031625.1 Empidonax traillii | reverse complement strand
TGTGGGAGAGCACACAGGGACATGGCTGGAGTTGGCCGTGGTGCTTTCCCCTCCACCTTGGCCCCCAATCCCTCAGAGCTTTGCTGGGTGAACCTCCCCATCCATCACCCTCTGTGCAGGTGCAGGTTATTGCTAAACCACAGGATGCAACATTTTACATCTTGCACTACATTTTTTTTTTTTTTTTTTTTTGCTGGTCCTGAGCTGCTCTGCTGCAGATCCTTCTTGATTTCAGGGTTTCAGGTGCTGCTGTTTCAGCTTTTCAAAGAACCTTCTCAAATCGACTTTTGTGGAGGAAGAGAAATGAGATGTTGGGAAGGAATCGTTCCCTGGGAGGGTGGGCAGGCCCTGGCACAGGTTGCCCAGAGAAGCTGTGGCTGCCCCAGCCCTGGAAGTGTCCAAGGCCAGGTTGGAGCAGCCTGGGCTGGTGGAAGGTGTCCCTGCCCATGGCAGGGGGTGAAACAAAATGATCTTTCAGGTGCCTTCCAAACCAAACCATTCTGTGATTAACAGACTTAGTGCTCTTTAAATGCCCTCCCTCTTGGTGGCTTCTTTGGGGTTTAAAGCAGGAAATGCTGCAGCTGAAAGTTTGGGTGGAAACTCAATGGGTGGGATCCAGGATGGACAATTGGAGCTGTGTCACTGCACATCCCCATCCATGCACAGCCTCTCCCACCAAACAAGCCCCTCCTCCCCTCAGCATCGTCCTCTGGGTTGGGAACAATGTGGGTTGGTGCTTTTTGGTGGTTGAACCCGAGATATCTTACAGTGAGGAAAAAAGAAAAGGTTTGTACTTCTTAAAGATCTGCCCTTTCTTGGGTTTCCCAAGCTGGATGCTGCCAAACTAAAGGGCTGGTTGAAAACCTTGGCATTGCCCCTTCCACAGAAACCACTGAAATTTGGGATGGAAGCCAAGGCAGACACCTTTCCCTTGACAGCAGATGGAGGGCTTTGCTCAAGGGCAGTTCTTACATTCATCCAGTTCACCAGTAACTCCAACGTCCTGGACCCTTCTAATGCCAGGAATTAAACCTGTCCTGCCATAGCTGCTCCCTCATGTTTGCTCTGATGTTGTTTCCTTGTCTGCAGGTTTAAAATCTGAGATTTTCCCCCTGGGAGGATGCAGGTGGCTGTGCTGGGGGGGATGAGCTGGGGGGAACCTCATTTTCCCCACTACAACATTTATCCCTGTAACAAAATTCACTTCTCAAGCCACCAGGATCAAATTCACAGCTCAGGACTGGAGACACTGGAGATGGCAACGTTCTGGCAGCAGCTGGGAACCAACAGCAGCAACAAAGCACGACTTCATTGTCCCACTCTGTTCTTTCTCCTCAACCACCTTCCTGACACGTTTAGCCTTCAGAGATGCTCTCCAGCTTTGGTTCACAGCCTATTTACAGCAGCCAGTTCCTATTCAGAGGCTTCCTGCCTGCTGGATGACAGTGGAAAGCTGCCCTGACAGGAGCTGGTGGGGCTTTGTGCACACTCATGGACTTAAACCCCATCAGCTCTTGCTGCAGAGAGGTTATTTTTTCCTAGGCCAGTTTATATATAAACTCAGGCTGCAGCTCTCTGGCTTTTTGGGGTTGGGTTGGGTTTGTTTGTTTTTTTTTTTTTTTTTTGCCCCTGCTTGATGTGGGAAACAGGAACTGCTCTGAGGTTTTGCTTGGAA
>NW_020956745.1:49729-55095 GCF_003031625.1 Empidonax traillii | reverse complement strand
AGGCCTGGGGAAAGGGTTTGCAGCTTTTTGTGGCCTCCTTGCCAGGGGATCAGATTCTCCAGCCCCTCTGAGGACCAGGAACGTTCCCAGAGCTGCTTGTGTTGGGATGGGGATCACTTTTCTCTGGCTGCCTTTGAAAGGCACCTCTGGGTGATGGAGCAGAGGCGGCACAAAAACACTCAGGGGGGCTTTAGGGGCAACAGCTGTGTCTTCAAATCCCATATCCCAGCACTCCCCAGGTCAGGAAGGAGTTTCTTCCAGAGGCAAGTCCTTAAATCCTACCAGATCCCCAGGATCCATCCTTCCCTTGTGCACAGAGAGCAGGACCTGTAGAATCTGCAGTCTGGGTGTCACTGGAGAGCTTTGCCTTTGGCTTCCCTGGATACTTCAGTTCCTGGAACAAAATCCCCTCTTTCACTGCACTGCAGTCATTTTGTTGAGTCCTTAACTGACCATAAGAAAAGTCTGATTTTAATGGAGATCAGAGCTTGGGAATTGTTTAAAACAGACTTGATAGTGGTGGCTTTTTTCTATTTCTTTTTCCTGAAGAATCCCCCTGCTTTGAGATGGGAATCCATATATTGCCCTTCCTCCCAGCCCTGGCTTTCAGGGGGGTATAAACACTGTGAAAATTGAAAAATTAGAGGGGAAAACCAGCAAAAGAGACACTGCAATTGAAGAATTATAGGGGAAAATGGGAAAATAGACACTGCATTGCTCATAAACAAACAAACCAACCCCTCAAGTGTTGGCAACTGTTTGCAGGGAACAAATGTGTTTAGAAAGAAAATGACCTTTTGTGTGAAACAAAAGCTAAAAAGGAAATTACTGGCTTGGAACAATAGGGGGAAAAAAAAAGAAAAGAAGGAAGATTTCTAGAAAAATGCAAATGGAGAAGCTGCAGAAGGTCTCTGGGGTGGGGTGTTTGTAGCCTGGGTGGTGGCTGAGGTTTGCTGGCATGAGACAGGTGAGCAGGAGGTGCTGGGGCACTGAGGAAGGACCTGCAGGTCCTGCTGCCAGGAAGTTTCTCCAGCACAGAGTTCAATTCACATTTTCCCAGAGCGTATCCAGGATTTTTGGGGCAGATTTCTGCTGGAACCTGAACACCTGAAGGGAAAAGCTCTGGCACAGATTTGCCCAGAGAAGCTGTGGCTGCCCCTGGATCCCTGGAAGTGTCCAAAGCCAGGTTGGAGCAACCTGTGCTAGTGGAAGGTGTCCCTGCCCATGGCAGGGGGTGGCACTGGATGGTTTTTAAGGTTCCTTCCAACCCAAACCACACTGGGATTGATTGTGGGATTCTGAATAAACCCACCTGGAACCATCCAGCCCAAAGTGATGCCCTGGTTAGATATTCAGATTTTCAGGTTTATCAGCAAAACACCTCATGGGACAGCCCTGAAGAAGCTTCTGGAGCCTCCTGGTGCTTCTTCCAGAGGGCATTTCTGGATTTCTGCTGGTGCAGAGGCACAAGGAGCAGCTTGTGTTGGCAATTGCTGGGAATTGCCCATGGAGGAGAAGGGTTTCCACTGCTGTCCTGCCATGCCCACCCAGCCACCCACCCTGGGTGTCCCCCCAGCACAGGGCACGGCCTTGCTGGCCCAGCCTGGTGTTTGTGAGGAGCAAAGGTGGGCACATTGGTGGCCCTGGCAGGTGGATCTCCAGGCACCAGCTGTCTGGAGTTACCACAGGATGGGGAGATTCCCTTGGTCACCAGGGTGGGGATGATTCCCTGGCCCATCCATGCAGAGTTTTTGTTCCCCTGACCATCAGGGTGGGGATGATTCCCTGGCCCATCCCTCCTGAGGTGTCTTGCCCTGGCCATGCTGCCCCATTTCCCTCCATTCTTCTTTGCCAACCTCTCTGAGGGCAGGAGGTGGGACGGGGTCTGGGCCAACCCCTCCCTCCCCTTCCCAAGGGATCTGCACAAACTCTTGCCTTGGTTTCTCCAAGAACTTTCCCAGCAAATCCCCGACACAGCTCTGCCAAGTTGGTGGAAAGATGCTGATCTTCAGCAGAAATTCCTTAAAGTAGTTTTTTTTTTTTTTTCCCCAAACAAATCTGCCACTGCATTGGGAAATTGTTTCTTTGTTTTCTGACTGTCTGTGGAGTTTTGGGTGTATTTTTGTGCTGGCAAAGGAAGAAAACTTGCCCTCTGAGATGGGTGCAGCCTCCTGAGCTGGTGGAGGGAATGGGATCACAGAGAGATGATTCTGTTATTTTGGCTGTTGAATGACACACCACACTGTAAACTAGGTAATTAAAACAGATCATTATGTATCCCCATACATTTACTGATAGTTCAAAGAGTGGATCAGGGTGGAGACAGTTATGGCAGAGCAACCTGAGGAAGCTGGTGAAGTTTCCAACAGATGTGTGAGCGTGGTGGGAAGTGTTCCAAACTGATTCTGATCCTTTTTTCTCGTGTACATAAGCAGATGTAGCCTGAGGGGGACAGATCTCTGTTCCAAAGGAGCCAGGATGGTGGTGCAGTTCCCTCCAGAGCTGCTCTCCAGGGTCCAACATCCCTGCCCTGAGCAGCAACACAACCCCCAGGAGAGAACCCAGCCAGGTCCACGGTGGAGTTCATGGAATTGCCCCATTTTTGGAGCAGGGAGTAGGAGGCTGTTGCCTTCCCTGGAGGAAAATAATCACATAACAATGATTTGCATGTTTTTAATCTCTTCCCACTCTTGCTGAGTGTGTTAGTTTAGAGGTTTCCCCTGAGGTTGCTTTGCTTGGGGGATTATTAGCAGAAAAACATCGTTGTCAATCCATCAGCTCCAATTCCTTGAACTTTTGGAGTTGACACAGCAATGAAAAGACAAACGAAATAAAGTGATGCATTTTCGAGGAGCAGGCTCTGAGCAGAGCTGTCCCAAAGGCAGGCAGGCCCTGTGGAGGGGACAGATTTCAGGCATTTCAGGCACTGGGATCCCTTGTGAAGACAAAGCCAGGACCCTCAGCCTCCAGCACTTCTGTCCTTTGTATGAAAGAGACAATTGAGCCAATAGGAATATTTATTAATATTTATTTTAGGGCTAGTTGGTGTGCAGGCACGTGTTCTCACTACATTAGCCAGGCTTTAAACTGCCAGAGGGCAGGGTTAGATGGGTTACTGGGAAGGAATTCCTGGCTGGGAGGGTGGGCAGGCCCTGGAATGAATTTCCCAGAGAAGCTGTGGCTGCCCCTGGATCCCTGGGAGTGTCCAAGGCCAGGTTGGAGCAACTTGGGCTGGTGGAAGGTGTCCCTGCCCAGGGCAGGGGGTGGGACTGGATGGTTTTTAAGGTCCTTTCCAACCCAAACCATCCCATGAGTATAACTGGAGTGAAAATATATCCTTTCTCCAATACTACTTCTTCCATATCAGCTCCATCCCTGCATTTCCTAAAGCCACATCTTTACCACAACTGGCATGAAAACCCTGCTGAGCTCATGGCTCAGAAACACTTGTGGGAACATTCCACCCACCCTTCAGCCTGTGTGTCTTTGTCCTCCTGACCTCCAAAGGGGCTCAGATTCCAAGGGCAGTTCCAGAGCAAAAGTGGAATATATTATATATGATGATTCTGGAATCAAATGATGATGAAACCCCCCAGGAATGGCTGATTCAGCTCAGGATGGGTGTAGAAAATGACACAGGCTCAGTTCAGTCCAACTTAAGCCCTTGATTTAGGAAATAAAGAATAAATTCAGTTCTTCACGTGCCTCAGAATACAGGGGAATAGGGAACAAGCAAACTCCTGTGGGACAGGTCCAAAATAACCCCCCAGCAGCCTTTGGGGCTGGGAAGGGATGCGTGCTGGCCACCCCGAGCCAAAATGTTGGGCCCTGCTGTCAGCTTGCTGAGATTTAGATTTGTGCTTTGGTTTCTGATTCATGCCGGACCCAACAGCACAGGCAGAGAAATGGCAGCAGAAATCCTTCAGGATCGAGGGCTCAGGAACTGGGGGAAGAGCTAAGTCTGCTTGTGCTCCTTCCTCCTGTGTGGAAATGGTGTTTGCATTTGGCATACCTGGGTAATTCCTGAGAGAATTGTCACCCTGGTGATTGGAGATAATCAACACGTTTTACTGAAATCAATTTTATTCCATTTTATTTTATTATTAAATTAAAAAAATAATAATTTTATTCAATTTTGTAAAATTATTAAAATAATTTTATTTCACTGGAAAATCGCCCTTTATTTTTGCCCAAGTAGAACTTTTATCCAAGACTTTGCCATTAGTCCCAGAATTCCTGCACTGTTTTGACTGAATATTTGCCTCTTTTTCACTAGTGTGGTTTAAAATGTGTTTTACTCAGAAGTAACACAACATTCTTATTTATGTGCAGCGTGTTTTTGCAGCAAAACAAATCAAGTGGGGTTTGTGTTGTATCATTTGTAACAGAAAATGGATCCATTTAGGATTTGGCCAAATGAAAACGGCTTGAAGGTATTTGATGGTGGTGGGGGATGAGGTGCATTTTTTAAACTCACAGCAATTTGTCACCCCTGGGCAAAGCTTTGGAGCTGCTGCTCAGAGCCTGCCTGGCTCCCAAGGCAGGAGAAACACCCCTGGTTTAGGGCAGGTGATTAAAACCGGTGATAGACCCTGGCAAACCTCACTTGTAGATTTACTTACACAGCAGTAGCCAACTGCTGTGGCTTCCCACTGCCAGAGGGAAGGGTTAGATGGGATATTGGGAAGGAATTGCTGGCTGGGAGGGTGGGCAGGCCCTGGCACAGGTTGCCCAGAGAAGCTGTGGCTGCCCCTGGATCCCTGGGAGTGTCCAAGGGCTGGAGGGTTGGAGCAACCTGGTCTATGGAAGGTGTTCCTGCCCATGGCAGGGGCTGGAACGGGATCATCTTTAAGGTCTTATCCAACCCAAACCATTCTGAGGCTCTGGGACTCCTTCTACTACATTTTTAGTGCATTTTTTCTGATGTTCTCTCCACAAACTTCCTACAGAGCTCTCTGTGTTCTCACGGGGCAAAGATGATCCTATCACAGAATCCCAGAAAATACTGAGCTGGGAGGGACCCCCAAGGATCATCAGTCCAACCCTCAGCCCTGCACAGGCCCAGCCCCAAGAGTCCCCCCCTGTGCCCCAGAGGATCATCCAAACCCTCCTGCAGCTCTGGCAGCCTTGGGGCTGTGCCCACTGCCCTGGGGAGCCTGTTCAGTGCCAACCACCCTCTCCCTCTCCCTCTCCCTCTCCCTCTCCCTCTTTGCAGGCAGCTGAGTGTCGATTGCTGCACAGGAATTAAATTAGGGGAGTTAAAACCCCGTTTCAATCATGTCATGCCCAACCTGCATATGAAACACGGGCTCCGAAGGTTTCTGGTAATCACCGTGGAGTGGCTGATTAAAGGCCATTAAAATTCA
>NW_020956745.1:39757-48639 GCF_003031625.1 Empidonax traillii | reverse complement strand
CTCTTCCACAACGTGCAGAAACATCCCAGTTCTTACTCGCACGAGGTCATCACAGACCTTACTGAGAGACAGTGCCCACAACTGAACCTCCACAGGATTGTTTGCATCATCCCTGCCTGTTTTCACAACCTCCAGGCCTGCCCTGAGTATGCCATTTGCTGGATATCTAAACTGCTCCGACAATTAAATCCTCATTCAGCTAATTCAGCACCTGCCAAATGAAAAATGCTGCCTTTGGAGTGTGTTCAGGAGCTCAGAGCACAATTGTTGACCTCAAGGACGCACTCAGATTGGGATGTCTCAGAGAGGCACCAGCCAAGGGCCCCCAGGAGCTGCAGGAGCATCACTTTTGCAGGCAGCAGATGCTTTTCCAGCTCCTGGCTGGTTTTAATGTGCCCCAGAGCAGTTGTTCGAGAGCTGAATGGGTAACGGGGTCCCAATTAAACCTTGATGTGGCGTTTTGTCACTCCCCCTTGTCATTCTTTGTGGTGGTGTCAGCAGTTTGCCTGCTGTGGTTCTGTTGCCAGATAATTCCCAAATCCTTGGGATAACAGAAATAACATCCATTTGTAGTGGTAGAAAGCCAAGTGTTACTTTATTTGCAGCACTGGCTGTGAATCCACACTCACCACAATCCTGCCTCCATCGACACCAATGCAATACTTTTAGTATATTTTTTAACAAACAAATCAAGTTTCATTAGTTCTTATTACATAATTCTCTTTAATTAATATTCTGCTTCCTATTGGTTGTGGATTTCTCACATCCTATGCTAATGAGTCCAGAATTTTAGGCTTTTTAGTATCTTTTTCCCTTGAAAGGGACTTTCCATCACGTTTGTCTTCTTCTTCATCTGCTGCTTTCTGCAGAATGTCATTGTGGTCCATAAGTTCTGCATTCCAGATGTCCAATTTCAACAGGACATCTTTCTCTCCAGGGCTTCGTTCACTGAAGCAGATCAAGGTCAGCAGAACAAAACAGAGTTTCAGTCCTTTTCCCAAATTGTGTTCCCACAAAGGTAGTTAATGACAACTTTTTGCTAAATGCTAAAAGTGATTCAGGGCCTCACACACACCATCTGTGAGCAATTCAAACCATTCAAAATTAGAAAAATCGTATCATTTCTGAAGGTTCCAGTGCTGACCCACCCTTGGATGCTGCTTGGGGTGGTGCTGCAGGTGCTGCCCCAGCTCCCCTCGCTCTCTGTGCCCTCCCTGCCATGGCACTGCTCCCTCTGCTCACACACTGGGCTTGTGATGCTCCTGTGCCCACCTGGGCACTTCTCTCTATCCCAGTACAGGATAGTCCTTTCCCTTTATCCATCAGCGGTTTCTGGGTGTTCATTCCTGGTAGGGCAGAGTTTAATCTGATGATGCTTTGGGACCAGAGACTGGGGCAGCTTTCCTCAGGTGAAGTCTTGGCCACTTCTTTATCTTAATTCCTACATAAAAAGGGGGAGGCAGGAGGAGATCACGGGAATCATGGAGTGGTTTGAGTTGGAAGGGACCTGCCATGGGCAGGGACACCTTCCACCAGCCCAGGGTGCTCCAAGCCCCATCCAACCTGGCCTTGGACACTTCCAGGGATCCAGGGGCAGCCACAGCTTCTCTGGGCAACCTGTGCCAGGCTGAGGGAGCTGGGGGGGGGCTCAGCTTGGAGAAGAGAAGGCTCAGGGGAGAGCTCCTCACTCTCTCCAACTCCTGACAGGAGGTTGGAGCCAGGTGGGGGTTGGTCTCTTCTCCCAGGAACCAGCAATAGGACAAGAGGGCTCGGTCTCAAGCTGTGCCAGGGGAGGTTTAGGTTGGATATCAGGAAGAAATTCTTTCAGAGAGAGTGCTCAGCCCTTGGAATGGGCTGCCTAAGGTGGATTCACTGTCCCTGGAGGTGTTTCAGGTGAGACTGGATGTGGCATCAGTGCCATGGGCTGGGAACCACGGCGAGGTTGGAGCGAGGGTTGGACTTGATCTCAGAGGGCTTTTCCAACCCAGCTGATTCTAAACACCCCCCAGACCTCACCACAGAGAGCTGGTGATGGTGCAGGAGTGTGGAGAGAAGCTCTGTGTGAAAGGTTGTGTTGATCTTGAGCAGCTGCTCCCCTCAGAGACAGGAGAGAAGGGAATTGCTGCAGTTCAGCCCCACACAGACAATTACTCAGCACCTTTGTGTACTCATGATTTACTCCCAAAGCCTGTGGATGCAGGAGGCTTTGCACAGGCTCTGGCCAATGACTCCTGACTTCTCTGACCAGCCCCTGAGTGTTTGATTGCTTTTGTTCCCCCCATTACTGCTCTGTAGGTGATTAATAGACAGGTTAATGTCCCTGGGGCAGTTCTACAAAGCGTGGCTGATTTGTCTGGCGCTGCTGCTGCTTCAGCAACATCTGCCTTGGGTCAGCACAGCCCCTGCCATGCTCTGGAGGGTGAGTTTTAGGAGTTATTACTCTGGGGGAGCCTCTGTCCTTGGAGATGTTCAGAGCCCTGGGCAGACTGCTCAAGCAGGAGGTGGGAAGCCCGGGAAAGCAAAGGGTGGGAGGTGCTGTCCAAGGGCAGCTTTGGTTTCCACAGGTTTCCAGAGGACTGGATGAGCTCCCATGTCTCTGTGTCATTCTAGTGCTGCACAGACAGCGGGACAATCTGGGGCAGCTGCCCTTTGTACTGGTGTCACCTGTTGGTGCTGGGATTCCCAAGACCCTTGAGAACACCCAGAGCCACTGAGGCTGCTATTCCTGTCCTCTTTCTCAACTTCCCTGAGCCTTGTTCAGAGGGAAATGGGAGCTGGTCACAGCCCCGAGGCTGCCAGAGCTCCAGGGGTGTTGGGACGACACTCACAGGGACAGGGTGGGATTGTTGGGGTGTCCTGGGCAGGGCCAGGGGTTGGACTGGATGGTGGGTCCCTTCCAGCTCAGGATATTCTTTGATTTTATGACTCTTTCCTGTGGTTTCAAGCAATGTGAAGTGGTGATTTGTGGGAGTTCTGAGGAGGAGCCAGGTCTGGCTGTAGCAGAGCAGTAAATACCCCCAGTGCCTCCAGTCAACAGCCTGGGGGCTCCTCCTTAACTTCTCCTTTTGGCCACATTTTGGTTGGCAGATGTTGTGGTGAGCCTGGCTGGCAGGTGTGGCAGGGAGACAACTCCATCCCACCACTGAGGGCTGCCCAGGGTTACATTCCCTGCTGGAAATCCAGGTGCAGAATTCTGACAGCAAGCTGGGAAACAGGGAGGGTGTTTTGGATGCTGTGGACAAACATCTCAGGTTTTTCAGGGCACATGGATGCACAGGAGCCTCTTTGGTGTCTCCTGACTCCTTCCATGGTGACCACTTCCCTCTGGGTCAGTACCAGCAGGAGATGCCATCCCCTAACTCCCAGGGGGGTATTATGGGATGTATAACCACCAGAGGGGCGTTCAATGGGGCTGTTTGATAACACAGCTGGAGGAAGATTCCCCATCTCTGCAAACATCCAAGATCAGACTGGACAGGGCTCTGAGCAACCTGGTCCAGTTGAAGATGTCCCTGCTCATTTCAGGGAGCTGGATTAGATGGTGTTTAAAGGCCCCTTCCAACCCAAACTGTTCCATGATTCCATGAGTCTGTGATTCTGTAACTCTGTGATCCCAGGATTGGTTGATTCTGTTATTCTGTGATTCCGTGAGTCTGTGATTCCGTGATTGTGTGATTCCATGAATGTTTGATTCCATTATTCTATGATTCCATGATTCTCTGATTCCATGTTTCTATGACTCTGCTATTCTATGATTCCATGAGTCTATGATTTGATTATTCCATGGTTCCATGGTTCTGTGATCCCATGATTGTTTGAGTCTGTTATTCCAGAATTCTCTGATTCCATGACTGTTTGATTCTATGATTCCATGAGTCTAGGCTTCTATTATTCCATGATTCTGTGATTCCATGAGTCTATAATTCTATGATTCTATTATTCTGTGATTCCATGAACCTGTGATTCCATGAGTCTATAATTCTATGATTCTATTATTCTGTGATTCCATGAACCTGTGATTCCATGATTCCATGGCTCTCCAAAGCAGGACAGAGCTCTGGAGAGTCCCCCTCTGTCAGCAGCTCCTGCTGTCGTCCCACTGGATGTTCAGAGCTCATTTCAAACACCTCCATCCTCTGTCCAAACACAAACCCCAAGCAGGGGTAGCAACCACATCCAAAATAAGGAATTGCAAAGAAAACCAGCTGTGGGAGTCAGAGGAGACTTTCCTGGAGCTGGGGTAAATAAAATCCCTGGCTATGAAACTCTGATTATTGACGTTTGCAGCTGAAAACCTGCAGCTGGAGGTGAAAGTCTCTGCTCAGGTCAGGGGTGGAAACATCTCTTGTTGATAATCAGAGGATCATTAAGGTTGGAAAAGACCTCCAAGTTCCTCAAAGTAAAGATCCAAACACAAATAGATCCATAAATCTCAAGCAGACTGTTACTGAAATGGAAGTCTGAAGAGGAAAGCTTTGATATTGGAGATGGGCTCAAGCCCTAATGCCTGGAAAGGGATTTCAGGAGCTCCTGAACTGATGGATTGTAATAATAAAAGAAATGTTAATTTAGGCCTTGATTGAAAATCCTCCCCAGCTGCACAGAATGGGGGTATCTGGTGTCAAGGTGGTTGGAGCAAATTGCATTGTATTTACTAAATTGGAGGCTCTTTTGGGCATAATGACAATCCAATTGGATTTGAGGAGGCAGCAATATTACATCTCAATCTGCAGGTCACTGTGGGAGGCTGGATGATGAAGCCCCAATCCCTTTTAGCGTGAACAAGACATGCAGAGACTTTCAGATCTGCCTTAAAATATCCCTGACAATAAAAAAAAAGTCCCATTCTTTCAATCTGATGAGCCCAGTGATTCATAAATCCCTCCTGCCTTCAGAATCACAAGTCTCTCTTCCCTTTAGAAGGGGGTAAGTTGCCTAAGATGGAAGTATTCCCTAGAAAATCTGATTTTCAGTTTCTAGTGACGGGCAACAAAGCTTGCTGGAGGGCAGGCACAGTTTGAAGAGGTGAGAGGGCACATTTGGGAGGGAAGAGCATTCCCAGTGGGCACCTGGAAGCTGCCAAAAGGCTGCTCAGGGTGCAGATCCCTCCGTCAGAAATCCATCTGTGAGACGCTCCAGTCCCAGGAGCAGATGCTGTCTGAGTAATTAGCTCAGCTCCTGATTGAAAGGGCCAGGCTGGAGCTCTGCTGGAACTGCTGAAATCTTGCAGAGACAAAGCAGATCTTGGGCCATGGCTTGGCAAAGCGATCCCCACGCAGCTCAGGGGAAAAGTAAATCAGTTAATGGCTTTAATTAGCAATCCTTTCATGTCCTCCCCTCGCTGTCCACGGGCAGCTCAGCAGGGGGGATGCTCTTCCCCCTGCACACACTGCAGAGGCACAAGAGGGTTTGCAGGCACCCCTGGCAGTGGGGTCAGACCTCTTTCACTTTGATCAAATGGGCAGAAATGTCCTTTTTTTTTGAATCAAAATAGACTTGGGTATCCATTTTAAGTCGTCTCTCTTGTCTGGTCCCGGAATCCCAGAACATTCTGAGTTGGAAGGGACCCACAAGGATCAAGTCCAGCTCTTAATGAATAGCCTGGACAGGGATCAAAGCCATGCCCTTGGCATTATGAGGTCCATAGGAGTTCTGTGGCAGAGCCTGCACCTGGGCACGTTAATTGGACCTGCACTGATTTATCAGATTTTTCCCTCATTCCACCACTCCTCTGGCTACTTGGGGAATAAATCCAAGTGCTGCATATTCCATTCCTTAAAGTCTGTGCAGAAATCAGGAACTGAGCCTCTCCTGGAGTGCTGTCTAAGGGTGGAATCAGGTATTGAGGAGGCACAACTGAAATTCCAGGAGCTTATTACACAGTTGGGACTTGCAGTTGGTTTGGGGATGTGATAGGGTGGATGAGAGAAAAATTTAATTAAATTAGAATGATTTCTGGGGTTGAGAGATGCTTCAGTTTTCACAGTTCCCTGAAAACAGACGACAGAAGGGCTGAGCAGGTTGGGATGCTGAGGGATGGGGGGTTATTGTCCCCAAGCTCCTGAGCAGGTGGGGTTGCAGAGGTAGGGCAGGTGGATGAAATCCAAGTGATGGCCTTGGGATGGAAATGGGATCATCTGCTTGGTGATGGCTCAAAAACTCCTGTCACAACCTCACTGAAGGGCCACCTGCCACCAGCTCAAAAAGCCTGAGTTTGTCAGACTGAGGAGAACCCAAATGACTGAGAGTGTTGGTTATGTTGGAGGGAAGATTCACCTGAGTTTGTATCTGCAGCAGTTCCTCACCTCTCCAGTGTGGGAAGGTTGGGAAGGTTTAGCCCCAAGGAAGGTCAGAATTCCAGGATGTGCTGAGCTGGGAGGGACCCCCAAGGATCGTGGAGTCCAACCCTCAGCCCTGCACAGGCCCAGCCCCAAGAGTCCCCCCCTGTGCCCCAGAGGATCATCCAAACCCTCCTGCAGCTCTGGCAGCCTTGGGGCTGTGCCCACTGCCCTGGGGAGCCTGTTCAGTGCCAACCACCCTCTGGGGAAGATCTCAGTGATGTAAAGTCCATGTCCCTGGCACATGACCAGGTCGTCACCACTTTGGCAGCATCACAAGCAAAACTCCTTCCTGCAGAGAAGGACATTTCCCAAAGTTCTGGACTAATGTGTTGAGTCAATCCCAGGAAACCCTGTTTTATCCCCAGCCCCTCAGCCCTGCCTGATCTGCCAGCCTGTCTGCTTTCCTTCCATGGAGCTGTTGCTGTCCCAAAATATTCCTGTTCTTATCAGTCTTTGTTGCGTGAGGAGCTTTCAGAGCAGAAAATGTGCTTTCAGTGCTGCCCATGAGCATCTTCCCTCCCCATCTGTTCCTTGGTTGCATCTGAAACACTCCAGAGCAAAAATCTCCTCCTAATAAAACCAGTCATGATGGTCCCTGGGACAGGGAGCAACGGGGCACCCGCTCCCCATGTCATGGCCCAAGCTGCCCATGGGGTGGATCATGGAGAATTATTGCAAATCTGTCTGGGTTTATATATTTGTTTTATTAATATCTTCATCCAGCAGAGCATCAGAGGTGACTCTGTGAATGGATGGTGTGGTCTTGCCTGCTGGACAGGGAATTGTCCTTTGTCTGAGCTGTACATCCCCCCAGGACCACGTGCAGCAGGGAATGCCAAAAGCCACGGGGTTGAGGTCATCAGAAGTGGTACCACAAGAAGGAGAAGCTGTTGGCCAGTGCTGACTTTGCACTCAGCAAATCCAGCAGATGCCCCTTCCATGCTCTGGTGACTCCTGGGCCAAACCTTCCCTGTCACCAGGAGGTGCAGTGCCCATTTCCCAGGACAATCATGGAATATCCTGAGCTGGAAAGGGCACAGACTGGCATCATCCTGGCCCTGCACAGACACCCCAACAATCCCACCCTGTCCTTGAGAGCATTGTCCAAACCCTCCTGGAGCTCTGGCAGCCTTGGGGCTGTGCCCACTGCCCTGGGGAGCCTGTTCAGTGCCAACCACCCTCTGGGGGAAGAACCTTTTGCTGGGATCCAGCCCAAGGCAGCAGAGGAAGGATTTGCCACCTTGCCTGGTTCCCAGTGAAACACCCAGGGAACATTTCCCCCTTTTCCCAGTGTGCCATTTCCCAGGAAGCACTGCCTGCTGGGGGAAAAGAAACGTGTCCTGCGTTCAGATTTGCTTTATTTTGCCTCAGCTTCTCCCTAAAGCCGGTCCTTGGGAGCTCAGGCACCGCTGCAATGTGTGTGAAACGATTTCAGATAAAGCAAACAATGCTTTGCTTTCGACTCTCCTGCCCACCCGAGGCTCGGCCTCCCCCATGGGAAGGGCTGCTCCATCCTCCTCCAGTCCTCACTGCAAACCATTCAGCTGCTTTGCTATTTGGGTGCTTTTCCCTCCTGCTTTGGCTGACATTTCCTCAATCTTTCATTTCTTTTTTGTGTGCCTGCAGAGCTGGGTATGAAGTAAGTAGTTCTCACAAGGGCTGCCAAGCAGGGAAGCAGCCTCGGATATAATGATAAAAGTCATAAAAACCACCCCCCTCCCAAACCCGAGCCATTATTTCCTTGCAGACACACTGAAAATGCAAAATCAACTTATTAGCTCAGCATTCAGGCCTGATTTCATGATTTTATGTTTGGCTTTGAGATCTATAATATCCATTTTCCACTTTCATAACAGCCAACAACAACAACAAAAAAAATCACTTCACAATTCACTCCTATTTTGTGCTCTCCTATTTCCAGTCCCATCAAACTCAGCAACAAGACATCTGGAAGCTCAAATGCAAATGTGCTGCCAGCCTGACGTGGTACATTTTGGGAATTTCAGCCCTGCCACACTGAGTGGGAGGGAATCACTAAAGCTGGGGGGGAGAAGTTGCCCCTTGACTGCAGATAATGTGCTGCCAAAAAGACAAAAATGTTGGTTTCTCCTTTTCATTTCCAGTGGGAAGTTTTGGTGGGCAGTCAAAAGGATTAAATAGCACATTTTCAAAGTGGGCTTGACGTGCAATCCCATGAACTTGGAGACTTTTTGACCAAAGTGGTGGTTTGGGGGGGGGTTGTACAAAATAACGCCCTGTGAGTTCCCATCAGTGATCTGTGTCATCCAGTCATGGGAGGCAAATGACCCAAATTTCTATGGGTAAGGAGACAAGAAAGGTCAGGTGGTGCCAGGTTCTGCTGTTAGTTGTTGGCAATAGGAGTGATTTCCAGCAGCCATTAAGCTGCAGGAAAAGGGCACAGTTCTCCAAACACTCCTGGCTCAGCAGCTCCTGGGTTCAAGGAAAATACAAAATGTAGCTCTGAGAGGAACCCACAGGTGCTTCCAGGGTGGAAAACACCAGTGGGTGCTACAAGGCCAG
>NW_020956745.1:36841-38614 GCF_003031625.1 Empidonax traillii | reverse complement strand
GAAGGGAAGAGGGGGGAAAAAAAACCAGAGCTGCCTTCCAAGAGGCCTCGGAGCAGAACCCGATGGCATCCGAGATGTGAAGGGGAGGTGATGGGATGGGAGAAACTGCAGAGGAGAACAAGGAAGAAGTTCACAAATTCCAGGTGGCACCTCCTCAAGAGGGAAATTTGGGGTGGGAAAAAAGGAACCCTGGGGAGTGAGATGTCAGGAGCTGGGAAAGCGATGACTGGATGTAAGCAGGGTTCAAGTGAATGACAGACAGATTCAGAACGAGCAAAAGGAGAAGGTTTCTCCTGCAAGGTGTGAAATCTCTTGATGGCACAAGTTTCATGTGCTGCAAGTTTGCAGAACTTGCAGAAATAACTTGGCAAATTAGTCAGTTGAGGTCTCTCTTCTTCCACCTTGCAGTAAAGGGCAGATTTTTTTCTCCTGACATCTACTTTTGACTTGTCCATGTACACGTCCATCCACAGATTGTCACATCCACCTGGAGGACAGCTTCTTCCCAAAGAAAGAGATGGGGGAACAGGGAATTATAAATAGGGATTAGATAATAATGAAAGGAAGGATTGTGCTCTATTGCCTCTTTCAACGTTCAATATTTCTTAAGGAATTTACTTCTCAAAGACCTCAAACCCCACCATTGACTTGGAACGGCACTGGATGGCACCATGAGCATCTAATATGGGGTAAAAGCTAAAAAAAAATGTAAATATGGGGTTAGAGAATGGGATTAATAAAAATTAATCCTCCCAGAGTCAACAGGAAACTCCAATTTAAGCAGTCACTTTTTATTTTTATTACATGAATTAGAAACAGGACTGGTCATGCCTCGGGATTCCTTATGCCTTTTGTCCTGTAGTCAGCAAAGTCTGTTTGTAGAACAAGGGGTACAGTTCAGCTCCCAGATCTCAACTCCAATCAATTCTCTCAAATTAAAAACTAATATTCTTTCTTTTTAAAGTCTTCACTGAGGACTGTGTTTGCTTAAACTGAAGCTACCAAGCTGTGAGAGGACTAGTGAGAAAACAGGGGCCAGCCTCATTTGGAGATGATCACAGCGACCTCATGTCTCCTTCTGATGAACAGAAAGACTTGAAGGCTTCCTTGGAGAGCTCAGTCTCTTCCAAGTAAGAAACCTTGCAGTCTACTCTGGATACTTGCTGCTTCTCTGTGCAATCATTGATCAAAGCCAGGGGTTAACAGGCCCAGAGAGAACCCCTGAGCAGAAACATTTGGGATGGCAGCAAACCCAGCTGCCTGGTGCTGAGGAGGTTGTGCAGCTCTGCTCAACCAGCTGACAGCCCTTTGTAACTTGGCAGAAGCTTCCTCAGTGCTGGTTGTTTTGTTACTGCAGGTGCAGCCACGTGCAGACCTGAAACGCTCCTAATTAAATTCTGGAACGTTGCATCTGTATTGTCAAAGCTCCTTCCTTCTCCCTCTCTTCACTTTCCTGAGCTGGCAACACAGGAAAGGGAATGAGAAGGCACAGAATCACTGAATAGTTCAGGTTGGAAAAGCCCTCCAAAGATCATCGAGCCCAACCTGTGCCTGATTCACCGTGTCCCCCAGCCCAGAGCACTGAGAGCCACCTCCAGTCTTTCCTTGGACACCTCCAGGGCTGGGGACTCCAAACCTCCCTGGGCAGCCCCTGCCAGTGCCTGACCACCCTTTCCAGGCAGAAATTCCTCCTGATGTCCCACCTGCCCCTCCCCTGGCACAGCTGGAGGCCGTTCCCTCTCCTCCTGTCCCTGTTCCCTGGGAGCAGAGCCC
>NW_020956745.1:33408-36422 GCF_003031625.1 Empidonax traillii | reverse complement strand
ATGCCAAGCTTGGGAAGAGGGGGAGACACAAGTTGGAGCCAGTCAGACCATCAGGAGCTGCCTGGGATCTTCTAAAAGTGAAGGCAGTGGGTCCTCCTGGATCCTGGGGCTTTGCTTTCTGCTCAGCTCCAGGTGGGCTGGGATTCAGCACCTCTGAGGGAAAGGGAAGCCAAGAAAATCTCCAGACAATGGGATTTTGGCCTGACCCAGCCAGAGCTTCATGGGCTGCAGGGAAGGGTTAAAGACAACTTCTGTTCTTTTGGGTTTGCTGCTTTGGTGAGCATGGAAGGGACCTTTGCCTCGTTCAGCATGACCTGAAGATGGTCCAGCTGTTGTGGTTTTGGGAAGCACCTTTCCACATCTCTGGGTCACCACTCACAGTCTCAGTTTGCAGCTCCCCTTGTTCTGCATCTCTGTGGGAATGTTCTGCTCTGGGATCTCAACCACTGCCTCTGTCTCCTGTAAGGGTCCAGGGGATGGAATCTGAGAGTAACGTGCAAGGATTAAACCCAAAGGAAATCAGCCAACAGCATAAATGGTTTGATTACCTTTGAATCAGAAAGGCCACCTGGAAAACTAACAAATGATGAATTATTTCCTCATGTCTAATGGCAACATAATGGGCTGACTCTGATGCTGCTTCGAGTGGGACTTCAGATCACCAGAAGACCCAGAAAACCACACTCTGCTAAACACTCCTTTATTCCTAAAAGCCGTTTATCACCTGTGGGCTCCTTTCAGATGTGTTTTCACAAAGCCACGTGACATACAATTAGCAGGTGCTCACACAACAAACTATTAAAAAGCAATTAGCTCAAGGAAATTCATCTGAGCTGTTGACAGAGCTGATCCGAGGAGTGACAACATTCCTTTGATGGAGGCACGTCAACTTTGCAGAGCCTGACAGGGGCCAACCCTTGGATTTTTATAAAATCCTCAGGACTCCCCCATGGTCCATATTTTTAGGAAGCTTCATTAGCACTCACAAAAACCAGCTGACAGTGACACCTATTCCCAGGGAGGCTCTTTCCTGTCTTTTCCAGGGGCTGTTTCCAGGCTCAGAGAGAAGCACATTCCTCTTGGCTCTTCACGATCCTGAGCATCTCATTTATATCAATTCCTTTATTAATTGACATAATGTATGAATTAGAAATTGGGTTTTATTCCTTCTTGCTGCATATTATGTTGACTTGTCAACTCTAATAGCTTCTCTCTGCCCAAATAATTTGAAAATTATGCATGAATGCTGCAAAGTGCTCAAAATTATATTTTACAATGCCTTCCCTTTAATTACCTTCAGTTTTGATGTAAATGTAGATACCCAGAAACACGCAGAGCAGCTGCTGTGGGCTCAGCTCCTCTCTGAGCTCAGTGACTCGGTACCAAGAAGCTCATGGGGAGATGCTTCACTTGAATTCACTCCCCTGCAGCTCTTCCCAGCTTTTCCCTTGGAGAAATCACAGCAGCATCAAACTCCTCGGAACAGACTGTGCAGGGGGAAAGGAAATGTTGAATATAGAAGATGGTGGAGTCTGTTGTCACCTGTACGTAGATTTTATTCAGTCAACCACCACGGCAAGAAAAACCCCCACAACCTGAAAAAAAACCGCCTCACAACATGAAAAAAAAAAAAAAAAAAAAAGAGGATGGATGGTGTTGACAAATAGGCAGCTCAAAAATTAACCTTAGTGTGGAATTTGGCTCCAAATCTCCTGTGCAGCCTTTGGGAGTAGCCAGGAAGACAAAGAGCAGGTTTCTTTGTTTCAAATGAACCCAGATCATGGTCAACAGCTTCCTCAGGAGGGGCAGCTCTGATCTCTGCTCCCTGGGACCAGGGACAAAATTTGGGCACCTTGTCTGAATAAACCATGTTTCCTTTTGCTGGAAAAAAACCCCATGCATCGGTGAAAACCAGAACTATTCTGATGCCTGAGCTCCAGGCAGATATGACAGAGCCTTCCCATCTCTCTGATAAAATCCAGGTGCACTTGGCATACTCAGGTAGAGAGCAAATATTTCAGCCTGGCTACCCCAGTGACAGCAAGATTAATCACCAGTAAACAGCCCCCAGGGGTGGTCAGCTCAGCTCCAGGGGCCCACGTTCCAAAGGGCCACAAAGATGATGAGAGAGATGAAACACCAGGCTTTGAGCAACCTGCTCTGGTGGGAGCTGTCCCTGCCCGTGCAGGGGGGCTGGGACAAGGTGGTTGTTAACAAAGTCCTTCCCAGCCCAAACCACTCTGTAATTGTACAATTCTCAGTTACAGGAGAGCTGCAGCACTCGGTGCATTTTCAAGCATTCTTTGCCATTTGCTTTTCTTTCTGCACTTTTTGTGAAATCAGCTGTTGTGAAATGAATCCTTTAGGGCGGCAAGGGAACGAGGTGACTCAAGGAATTACTGCAGGACCACAAAGCACAGAGTGTGGGACACCCCAAGGGCAGCCAGATACTGTGGCTGTGCCAAACAGGGCAGAGCAGGGGCACAAAATGAGCTCAGAAATCTCCCCAGGTCTGGATTTGCATCTCCTGATGCAAATTTCAAAGCACTGTCACGTGGATGGAGCTCCAAAGAAAAGCGTCAGAGATGACAGGCTGACGAGAGCTGATCAGCTGGAACAGCTGGCCAGGGAGCACAGCATTCCTGCAGAGAAATCCAGCCTGTGGAAGTGTCTTTTGAGGAGAAGGGGAAAGAGAAAACTGGAAATGTGACCCAAAGAGGTTCTTCTGCAGCTGCTGCATGGCCGGGACTGGCGTCACCAGTGCCACACATCTGCTGTGGGTGACACTGGTGCCGTAGCCGTGTCCTGCAGCTCATGAAAGGCCAAAGAGGAGACTGAGGGGAGACCTCCCTGCAGTTCCAACTGCCTGGGCAGGGGCAGAGGAGGGGCAGGACTGAGCTCTGCTCTGGGGGGAGCAGGGACAGCCCCCAGGGAATGGCTGGAGCTGTGTCAGGGCAGGCTCAGGGTGGATCTCAGCCAAAGGTTCTTCCCCCAGAGGGTGGTTGGCACTGAAC
>NW_020956745.1:30748-32456 GCF_003031625.1 Empidonax traillii | reverse complement strand
GCTGCTGCTCCTCATTGCTGGCTCCAGGGGCTTCTGCAGCGCAAACAAACAGTGCTGATGACAGGGATTGATTTACAGTGAGATTAACTCACAGCAGCTGGCCAGTCCTCACACACTTCCCTTAAAAATGCCTCTTCTTTGCTCTCCCCCAGTGTGGACTCGCAGTGTTGGGCAGTGGGACATGCAGGAAAGGGGGGGGCCAAAGCAGCCAAGGGCTCCTGGACTCCCTCAGCTCTCCCCAGATGTTCTCCCCAGATGTTTTCTCTCTGCATTATTTGGGTTCAGGTTCCTTTTTTGGTTTCCCTGCAGTGAGGTCGCCTTCAAAGTCAACACTTTTGCTCCAGGTTACTCTTACAAAGTGGGGAGAGGTCACAGGAGAAAGAAGGTGGCACTCAGGGGGCAGTCAAAGAAGAAGGCCTAAAAGTACCAGCTTTGATGATTTGGAAGCTTAGAAAAAATACTGAGAGCGACCCAGGTGAGGGATGGCGAGAAACCCCCACCAGTGACCCAAGAAAACACGTGTGAAACCCTCCCAAGTGAGCTGCCTGATCTTGGCATTGACCTGGGGAAGGAAAAGACAATTTGGGTTGTGGTTTTCAAGCCTAATTAAGGCTTTACTGGGAAATGAGTATCCCCAGCTCTTCTTTAGCTCCTGGTTAGCTCAGGTCTTGCAGGTTTGCACATCTGGTGCCAAAGATGGATGTTAAGTCCTGATTCTACAGATGAGTTCAGCCATCCAGACCATCAGCTCATCAGGCAGGGGACAGTTCAACAAAAAACCCTCAAATTTTCTTCTGATCCACTGAGAGTGGTAAAAGAAATGTTTACTCCTAAAATATAATCAACGTGATAGTGGCCTTTGTTTGAGCAATGTTTAAAAGTACCTTCAGGGAGGGGGCAGAGGATGGCCCAGGCTCTGCTCGGGGGGGCCCAGCAATGGCACAAGAGGAACGGGCAGGAACTGATGCCCAGGAAGCTCCAGCTGGACAGGAGGAAGAACTTCTTCCCTGGGCAGTGACCCAGCTCTGAACAGGCTGCCCAGGGAGGATTCACTGTCCCTGGAGGTGTTTCAGGTGAGACTGGATGTGGCATCAGCACCATGAGCTGAGAACCACAGCGGGGTTGGATCAAGGGTTGGACTTGATGATCTCGGAGGTCTTTTCCAACCTGGTCGATTCTGTGGTTCTGTGATTCTTCAGGCTCCCAGAGGTGCCTGGAGCACAATCCTCAAGGCCAAAATCTGCATTTCACTGCTTCTGTGCAGGGAGTTCTCCTGCAAAGGGGATCCTGTGCACCTCTTCATGCACCTCCTGGAGCAGCCCCCTCCCCACCCAAAAATCCCTTTATGCAGCCAAGGGGCTCCACCGGGCATTATTTTCACAGCTACCAGTGCCTGGGCAATTCCTTCTGCCCAAGGAAAAAGGGGGAAAAGGGCTTTCTGGAGCCCATGGTGAAGCTTGACTCTGGGCAAGGAAGGAGCAGGACCTGCTTGGCCTCTCCCAAAAGGTATTTCTGCAGTCGGGCAGGGAGTGTTTTCATCCCCTAAGAGCTGGGAGGATTCATTAGGGCTGACCCAACAACTGAAGGGTTATTGTGTGGGGCCACAGAATGCAGCAACATTTGCATTTATTAAGACAAACCACCAAAGGTCAAGATAAATCCCAAGACAAGTTCAACCCCTCCTCCCATAGAAAAGGAAGCACACGCT
>NW_020956745.1:25138-30375 GCF_003031625.1 Empidonax traillii | reverse complement strand
GTGTTTTCATCCCCTAAGAGCTGGGAGGATTCATTAGGGCTGACCCAACAACTGAAGGGTTATTGTGTGGGGCCACAGAATGCAGCAACATTTGCATTTATTAAGACAAACCACCAAAGGTCAAGATAAATCCCAAGACAAGTTCAACCCCTCCTCCCATAGAAAAGGAAGCACACGCTACAATCCCAAGTGTCCCAGAGATCACCAATCCCATTTAACTAGGGCTTGATCAGACACTTTGTCCTGTGCAAACTGAGCTGTAAAGATGTTTACGAGTCAGGAGTGAAGGGAAGGCAAAGGACATCCTTCCTTTACAAGCCACTGAGAGTTACAATATTGATTTCAGTCTCTGTTTTATCAGCTTTTTCTTTGACAAAAATCTAGGATCTTTTTATTTTGCAAAAAACCCCCCACTTCTCCAGCAGAAGGGATGGGATGATAATGCTGCTGTTGAGCCAAGGCTCTTGGGCAAATAATAAACATGACGTAACCTTTGCAAAGAATCTGGATTCAAGGACTGAGGAAACCGAGATCCCTTCCAGGCAAAAGGCCACCCCAAAGCCGGTGGTGTTGCTGGTGTCCCTCCCAAAAAATCCTTCCTTCCAGAGATGAAACTGGTCACATAAGTAGATGCCATTTTTCATGCTCCCTGCCCAGGGGGAGTGTCTGCAGTCAGCTCCAGTCAGGCTGCCAGGTCTGTGTTGGAAGCAAAGACCAGCTGTGTCCTTCCCTCTCACCGTTAGGCCTCCAATTAATTAGGTTTTAATGAAATCAAGGCTTAGAAAGGAGATGGAGTTTTCATGGATCAGTGACATTTTTTATTAGAAAAAATACCCTGATCAGTTCTTGAAGATGCACGTCCTTCTCCAGAGCTGGAACAGCAGCTCATGACTTGAGGTTGGAAACAGCCTGATCTTATTAATACATTTCATAATTTGGTGAGAAAACTGGGATTGGTACTTGCAGAGCAGAGGAGGCTTCAGCAAGGCTACAGGTGAGGTTCTTGGCCCAGTGGGATGAAGAGAAATGGGAAATTATTACCAAGGGAATGATTTGGTGTCAGGAGAAAGCAGTGAGTGAGGAAAATTTTAATGTGGCATAAAGCTTAGTTTCCAAATCCAGAATCACGGGATGGTTTGGGTTGGAAGGGACTTCGGAGATCATCCAGTTCCACCCCTTGCCATGGGCAGGGACATCTTTCACCAGACGACTTTGCTCCAACCTGACCTTGGACACCTCCAGGGCTGGGACAGCCACAGCTTCTCTGGGCAACCTGTGCCAGGGCCTCCCTACTCTCACAACAAGAATTCCTTCCTAAAATCCAATCTAAACCTCTCCTCTTTTAGTTAAAAATCTTTCCCCCTATCTGTCCATGTAACAAGTCGCTCTTTTACATCCGCCCCCTTTATAAGCCAGTTGTTTTATTTAGATGGGAAAGCACCTATCAGCGCTCAGGGGGTGGGAGAGTCGCGTTCCCGTGGGGAAAGGGAAGGAAAAAGGAAGATGTGTCCATATTCACAGCCCCTCTATGTCTCTGAGGTCCCCCATCCCCTCATGGGCCTCAAGTGGGACACACCAGGGGGGTCCTGCCCTGTGAATCCCCACGATGGGGGTGGGTGGGAAATGGGGAGATGCTGAACGAGGGGGGTGAGTCAGGGGAAGGGGCTGATCCCCAGGGAAAGGGGCTCAGGACTGGGGGAAGGGGTTCATCCTCATGGGAAAGGGCTCATCCCTGGGGAGGGGGCTCAATCCCAGGAGAATGGGCTCAATCCCAGGGAAAGGGGCTTGAGGGTGGGGGAAAGGGCTCATCCCTGGGGGAAAGGGCTCATCCCCAGGGAAAAAGCTCATTCCAGGGCCATGTCCCTGAGGGGGAAGGAGCTGACAGGCAATGGGGGTGGCCCTGAGGGGTCAGGCCAGGCCGTGAGGGCAGAGTCTGCCCCACGCCAGAAAGCTGAGGGGGAAGAATTTTAATTCCTAAGCAAATCCTCTCAGAAATTAAATATCTTAGGGATGGGGATGCCCAGGGAGCTGGCTCGGTCCCTGGGCAATCCACAGTGGTGCTGAGGAGTTGGCTGAATTTTCCATATTTTCCTGTTCTTCACTGGTGAGGTGGATCAGCAGTGATTCAAACATTGATTTTGCCGAGGTTGAGCGGTGTTTGAAAGCTGCATGGCAAAAAAGAGAACATATTTTTGTTTTCTGAATGACATCTTTTTAATGTTGGTTTTATGTCATCAGTGATTTTCCCTGTGGTTCCTGGTGTAAGGTAAAATGTGGCAACCGGGGTTATTCAGGCAATGGGTTCAGGGTCATTTTTTTCATAGACAGTGAGTTTGCACATCTTCAAGGATCACAAAATCATTAAGGCTGGAAAACACCTCTAAGATCATTGAGCCCAACCATTCCCAGCACGGCCAAGGCTGCCACTGACCCATGTCCCCAGGTGCCACATCCACACATCTCTTTGTCGTGGATTGCCGTGTTCTGGGTGGTTTATGGCACACCTAATAACAACAGATGTCACCTCTGCTAGGTAGGAAACATCCCTTTTTACTGAATCACCTAATCCTGTCAGAGACAGCTTTGAACCAAAACCAAATTTTCCAAATATTTCTGCGGAACTGTCGGGATTGTGTTTTCCTTGCGCGGTATCATCACAATTATCAGCTGCTTTTTGATTGCAGTGCCTTTCTGATAAAAGTCAGCTTCATGTAGTGGCCTGAGGGGGAGATGAGCTCTTAGGAAAGCTGACTTGTTTCAGTGCACGTAGGAAAAAAAAGGTTTAGATGTCAGCATGTGATCAGATTATGTAGTCTTGTTTTATCCCTGCACATTATTATAAGTGCCAGGGCTGCATCCAGTTCCAGGCCACCTGTGAAGATGAGTTAAATGCAGCAGCAAAGCTTTGCTGTCTCACTGAAGAGCCTTGTTCCTCTGTGCCTGGGGAAGTGTTGGACTGTGGGGTGGAGGGCTTGGGGTCTGGTGATAGTGAACTCACAGAATCCCTGGATGGTTTGGGTAGGAAGGGACATTAAAGCTCATCTTGTTCACTCCCTGCCATGGGCAGGGACACCTTCCACCAGCCCAGGTTGCTCCAAGCCTGGCCTTGGACACTTCCAGGGATGGGGCAGCCACAGCTTCTCTGGGCAACCTGTGCCATTCTCACAGCCAAGGATTCCTTCCTAATATCTCATCTAACCCTACTTTTTCAGTGTGAAGCCATTCCCACTTGTCCTGTCCCTCCAGGCCCTTGTAAAATAGTCTCTCTCCATCTTCTTTGTAAGCTCCTGTCAGGTCACCCCAAATTCTCCTCTCCTCCAGGTTGAACACTCCCAATTCTCTCAGCCTTTCCTCACGGGAGAGCTGCTCCATCCTCACCCTGCTGGGCTTGGGTTGGCAGCACAGCTGTGGTTTGGTGCCACGTCCTTCCGTGGCCTTGCTGTGTCACACAGGGGGTGCCTGAGCACAGCTCCAGCAAAGCATGGGATGGGGGAGCTGAGCTGCCATGTGACAGTTTATTTTAGTGGGAGAAGAGCCCTCGAGTGTCACTGAGCTAAATATTCCTCTAATTCATGCATAACTGAAGTGCAGTTGACAGCCTGATCTCACAGACCTGGGTCAGAGCCCTCTCCCGTGACGTGGCTGGGCTGGGACTGCGCGTGGCAAGGTGGGAGCTCAGGGCGGGCACTTGGCTGAACTCCCTGACCACTGGTGACAGTCCCCATCAGCACTCACTGCTGGAGCTGGGGACCCAGGTTTGGAGACAGTTTGCATTAGCCCCCAACCCTGCTGTTAACAGCTGGGGCTGTGTCAAGGGGGTTTCTGTTGGATCTCAGGGAAAGGTTCTTCCCCCAGAGGGTGGTTGGCACTGAACAGGCTCCCCAGGGCAGTGGGCACAGCCCCAAGGCTGCCAGAGCTGCAGGAGGCTTTGGATGATCCTCTGGGGCACAGGGGGGGACTCTTGGGGCTGGGCCTGTGCAGGGCTGAGGGTTGGACTCCACGATCCTTGGGGGTCCCTCCCAGCTCAGCACATTCTGTGATTGTTATCCCATCTCACCCACACACTGGGGTGTGTCCTCCTGTGCTGGGCTCTGTTTTTTGGGTTGCAGAGCCCTGAACTGGCTGTTCCCTGTGCTCTCCTGAGCTTTCCTGGAGGTACCAGCAAAGCTGCTCATTTTTCCCAGTTTCGAGGTGCCCCCTCCTTGTCTCGGCCCTACTGCTCTGAGTCTGAGTCACACATTAAAATGACTTTTCTGAATTTTATTTTTTTTTTGCAGTGACAGCTGATCTGTAATTTCTTCTTTGTCTGCTCCAGCGTGTTGGTAGCTGGCAGAAGTTAACAAATGCCAAGTGAATTGCTGGAGGGGACTTCAGAATTGATCACCTTGTTTTTAGCACGGCAGGGAAAAAAAATCATATACTCCCAGCAACAGACTAAATTAGCAGGTACTCCAGGCTTTAGCTGAACTTTGTACCTCGCAGTTTTCAGTCCAATTAATCTTATTTTCAAACAGTGGTCATTATGTGGAGAGCAAAAGGTGATATAAAAATAATTACAAAATGCAAATGGAATAAAAGACAGATCCCCATCCCAGCACAATGTGACAGGGAGAAGCAAATCAGAAAGTATTTTTTTTTCCACATTTTCGGAGCCTCACTGCACCAACCCCAATTTTTCCCATCCCCTGCTCTTGAACTGCAGTAGTTAGTGGAGGGTTTTTCCTCTGTGGTTCTGCCTCTGAATTCGACATTCACTGACTTTCTTCGGGGCTTTAGGCTTGTCAGGAAAGATCCATGACAGGCAGAGGCCAGCTGGGGAGCTGCACTGGCACTGCTGCTCTGAGCTAATGGGGGCTGATGTGAGCCATGGGCTTTGGGGGCAGATGGGAGGCACTTCAGGGGAACTCACTCTGGTTCCTCCCAGTTGAGGGGAAGATGTAAAAATAGCCCCGAATACGTTCAACATGTTCTTCGTGTCAGGGCACCGGGCAGTCCCCACTGGGCCAGACTGGTGCTGGCAGTTCCATCCTGGATGTCTGTCAGCTCCTGGGCCCTGTTAACAATGCCAATAACTTCTGGCATTTTCAATTTTTGATTTCTTGCCGCTCCTTGCAAAGTGCCAGTCTGACAGATCATAACTCTCTGGCCTGCACAGATGAATTTCTCCTGCCTCAGGTGAATTTCTCACTGTGGAAAAGCAAAAAAAAAAAAAAAAAAAAAAAAAAAAAAAAAAAAAA
>NW_020956745.1:22514-23684 GCF_003031625.1 Empidonax traillii | reverse complement strand
TCAGGTTTCTGCTGCCTCATCCAATTCAGGAGAAGCTCAAAGTTCGTTTCTCCGGGCAAGGATTCTGCAAAAAATGGGGAGAAGGGCGATGGGTGAATTTCAATCTGTTTTGTGGAGTAGACAAGACAGGTTATTTTAGCTGGATGTTGGCTTTCCCTCATTCCATAATCCCTCTGTGCTCCCTGGCTCGCAGGTTTATTGTCATAAAGCAAAGCTTGGGCTCTGGGGCTGTGCAGCTTCTTCACTGGCACCTCACACAGCATGAGCTTCAGCTCTGGAGCAGCTGATGGAGCTGCAAAGTCCCCTCCCAACCTTGCTCAGTGCCTGCCTGGATCAAGATACAAATACCAGCATTCCCAAACACTGGAGCAGCTGTCCCTGAGGGTCCCAGCACATCCCTCCAGGGTGCAGAGCCCCTGACCTCCCATTGAGGGATAAAGAATGAAGGACATTTTTTTCTTGGAAAACAGGGGGGTTTGGCTCAGCCCACCTAGTGACCTGCCACAAAACACATCTGTCGTGATCTTTGTGTTCATGGCAGTCCCAACTGCCTGGGCAGGGGCAGAGGAGGGGCAGGACTGAGCTCTGCTCTGGGGGGAGCAGGGACAGCCCCCAGGGAATGGCTGGAACTGTGTCAGGGCAGGCTCAGGGTGGATCTCAGCCAAAGGTTCTTCCCCCAGAGGGTGGTTGGCACTGAACAGGCTCCCCAGGGCAGTGGGCACAGCCCCAAGGCTGCCAGAGCTGCAGGAGGGTTGGGATGATCCTCTGGGGCACAGGGGGGGACTCTTGGGGCTGGGGCTGTGCAGGGCTGAGGGTTGGACTCCACGATCCTTGGAGGTCCCTCCCAGCTGTGATTCTGAGATTGAAGAGGGACACCAGTTCTGCCTTAAATCCTCTGCCTGCAGTGGGACACACAAGGCACCACCACCAGAACACATTTCACCTCATCCCACTCATGGATTCACACTGGGGAGATGAATCCATTAGAACTCCAGATCTGTTGGGGAGGTCCCAGATGACAATGCCCAGCTTTAGCCTTAATTAAATCTTGTGAGTTTGCTTCTCTGAGAGGCTCCCACAGGCCTTGCCTCGAAGGTCAAGATGTTGCAGACCTATTTATGTATTCTCTTTGATTGGGATCAGACTGGCAGCCTGTTGTGGAGGCCTGGG
>NW_020956745.1:19040-21575 GCF_003031625.1 Empidonax traillii | reverse complement strand
TGCCACTCTCCTGTTTAAAACATTGCTCCAAGGAGTTAGTCTGGGTCGAGTAAAGGATGGGACCAACCCCAGGTGGTGAGATGAGCAGAGGGAATTACATCTCCAGGTTTGTTCTGCTATGCCCAGCACTGGGGTTTCTCTGCAGACCAGCCCTGAGCAGCATTTTCCATCACCAGACCCAGGTGACAGCGCACCAGCTCATGTCCCAGGAGTCCTGTGGAGCCAGGAGTTCAAGGGATGCTCTAAATCCACACTGAGCATCAGAGAATCAGGGAATATCCTGAGTGGGAAGGGACCCACAAAGATGATGGAGTTCAACTCTTGGCCCTCTCACAGGACAACCCACAAATTCCCACCGTGTTCCTGAGAGGAAAGGAGGCTGTTTGGACCTGCACAAAGAGCCTTTTGTGATCCACAGCCATCAGAGCCTCTGGGCATTCCAGTGGGCATTTCAGTGATGCTGTGGGGGGTCCGAAGGGACACGCAGGTTAATTTTGAATACCACAGCATGTCGTAGTGCAGAGTGAGGCGTTTGGGCTTGAGGGTGCTGTGGAGATGCGCTTAAATCTGATTTTAACTCCTCCACGTGCAAACGATTCCCCCGACACAGCTGCTCCCGACACCGGCACAGGAACGAGCCGGTTACTATGGAAATGAGCCCGGAATTCCTGCTGCCCGGCAGCCGCGGGGAGCTGTTCCCAACGCCCGGGGAGCTGCTGGCACCTGCACGGCATCCACCCTGACCCAGGGCAGGGGGGGGACAACCTGCCACAACATCTGGAACGGGCAGAGGGTGTCCCACAGCCCAGCCAGCACGTGGTGAGCAGGGGAGTTCATTGCCAGGGGGCTCCCTGGATGCTCTGAGATAGGGTATAACGTTTATATGTCTAAATATAAATATATAAATATATATTTATGTTCTATTTATATATAAAATAGTATATATATAGTAACACACATACATAGACATATATAAAAGCTCACCCAGGAGCTTCCCCAGTGGGGTCCTGCCCCGTTGCTGTGGATTGAAATGGCACCCACTGCCTTGTAGGGCATGAGTAAAGAGTCCTTCAGTCTCCAGAGCCCAGCAGATCCCATTTACAAACACAGCTCCCTCCCTGCCCCTCCACATTCCTGGCTCCTTCAGAACACACTGTTTCCCCCTCGTTATCACATTTCCATGGCTGAGGTCACGTGGGAAGCACAGTGGGTGCCAAAAGGCCATTCATCCATCCCCAGGCAGAGGAGGGGGTACATCCCTGGGGTATAATTCAGGGCCAACACAAAACACTGCTCCAGTGGAAAAGTCCCAGATCAGGAGTTTGTGATCTCAAAGACTCAAGGAGCACAGAATCCCATAGTCACAGGATCTGCTGAGCCTGATCCCCAAGGATCATCAGTCCAACCCTCAGCCCTGCACAGGCCCAGCCCCAAGAGTCCCAGAGGATCATCCAAACCCTCCTGGAGCTCTGGCAGCCTTGGGGCTGTGCCCACTGCCCTGGGGAGCCTGTTCAGTGCCAACCACCCTCTGGGGGAAGAACCTTTGGCTGAGATCCACCCTGAGCCTGCCCTGACACAGCTCCAGCCATTCCCTGGGGGCTGTCCCTGCTCCCCCCAGAGCAGAGCTCAGTTCTGCCCCTCCTCTGCCCCTGCCCAGGCAGTTGGAACTGCAGGGAGCTCTCCCCTCAGTCTCCTCTGCTCCAGCTGAACACACCAAGTGCCCTCAGTGTCCTCACACGGCTCCAAATCCAGGCCCTTCCCCATCCTCGTGGCCTCCTTTGGACACTCTCCAATGGCTCAATCTCTCCCTTCCATTGTGTCCCCCCAAACTGCCCCAATGTTGAGGTGAGGCCGCCCCAGCTGCACCATCTGCACCCCCAGAGCTGCCCTGGGACACCCTGGCTGTGACAGCACAGCACAAATCCAGCTGCTCTGCTGAGTCCAAGGAATTTTTTTGGGTCACATCCCCTGTTGTGGCAGCGTGGGAAGGGTCAATCTGCATCTGCCTTGTGGGTGTTCAACACGTGGCCTGGCGTGCAGTAGGTCTGAGAGCAAACCAATGCTGTTATCTCCTGATTCAGAGATCATCAAAGGCTGCCCCAAAGCAGGAATCTCAGATGCACAGATGTGGTGCTTAGGGACATGGTTTAGTGCTGGAATTGGTGTTAGAACAATGGTCGATCCCAGTGATCTTTTCCAACCAAAATGCTTCTCTGATTCTCTGAAGCTTTTGGGTTTGCAGACCTGATTTTCAAAAGTGTCTCCAGGGAAAACCTCCTCTCACTCCAGGAGAACCTTCTGCCCTGGAGGTCCATCCAGGGCAATTCCTGGTGCTCTCCACAGGACCCAAACATCCCTGTACAAGGACAGGTTTCCATTCAGCTCTTGGGGAGTTTGAGGCTCAGCACTGGGCTGGTTCCTGTTTCAGTGCTCACAGTGAATTCGGAGCTTCAGAAGCTGCACCATTGATTTGCACTAATTATAAATCCTATAGAAAGTCCTCAGCTTGCAACAGTCACGGCTTTGCTCTCAGTG
>NW_020956745.1:12441-19019 GCF_003031625.1 Empidonax traillii | reverse complement strand
CTGTACAAGGACAGGTTTCCATTCAGCTCTTGGGGAGTTTGAGGCTCAGCACTGGGCTGGTTCCTGTTTCAGTGCTCACAGTGAATTCGGAGCTTCAGAAGCTGCACCATTGATTTGCACTAATTATAAATCCTATAGAAAGTCCTCAGCTTGCAACAGTCACGGCTTTGCTCTCAGTGGAGTCAATAAAAGTTAAGAGTTGCTCCCTGGTTACTGTCATTACAACAATAAAACCCGGAGTAATTGAAAAGTGAATCAGGGAAATTGCCAGATTGGAGAGCAGGGAAAACAGAAGGAATTACTGGGGAGCCCAAGCAGAGTCTTGTCCCTGCCTGCACCAAGCTGGAGTCTATTCTGGACAAACTCCCACACTGATATGTCATGGGGGACATGTCCTGAGCGTGGGGCAAAGCAGGACCAGTGACCACGTGCCTGCCAGGAGGCCAAAAATTCAGTGCATGAGCCAACAAGGGTGATTTTGAATCCCTGCTGGGATTGTTCCACTTCCTAAAAGGCAAAAATGACAACAAAACAATAAAAAAAAGTCTCCTTACATTAGGATAAAACTCAAAAGCAAGAGCTGGAGATGCAGCAAGAAGAGGGCAATTATTTCATATTGGACAGATCAGCTGGTGCAGGAAGACCTGAAACCCCCAGGTCATTACTGAACAATCTCGACTAGTGGAAGTTGTCCCTGCACATGGCAGGGGGTGGAACTGGATGAGCTTTAAGGTCCTTTCCAACCCAGGCCATCCCATGATTCCATGATTCCCTGAAGGCAGAAAAACCAAACCCATAAACTCCAACAACAGGAGTTTGAATTGGCCTCAGAGAACTGGCCCTGAGCCAAGAACAAACTCCAGCACAGGCTGAACATCAGCCCATGATGATGTAACGGGGTAACCACATGCTGACAGGCTGCTCCTCCTCAGATGGAGTGACCACTAGGATGAAATGAAGGGTTTGCCTCGTGGGTGGACTCAGGAAGAGTTTACAGGTTGAAGTTTCCCAGGACAAAGACTCCAAGGGAATCAAGGATTGGGTGAGAAAACCTTGCTTTTAGCAGCTGTCAGCACTGCAGGAAGGCAGCCAAGAGGGCTGCAGACCCTGGGGCAGCTCTGCAGACCTCCACTAACACACCTTCCACGCTGCTTCAGGAGTGGGTCCTGAGTGAACCCCCATTCCCACTCCTCTGGTTGCCAAGAGAAACGCCTTTTGTAAATCTACAGGCTGTGAAATCCGCAGCTGCTCGGCTTGACTTGCTCTTCTAACACTAAAGACAGAGGCTGGATGGGGAGATTTCCTCCTGCACAGCAAAGCAGGATGGAAATTTGGGACTAAATGCCGGGGGGGGATTTGCAATCCAGCTTTGAAGTGTCCAAGGAGGAGCCACTGGTGACAATGGTGTGCTCTGCTATTTTTAGCTCTGAATCCCTGAGGAACAGCAGCAAAAACACCAAACCCATCAGACTTGCTTTCCAGAGAAATGCTTTTCATCTGGGCCAAAGGCAGCAACTTTGCTCTCCCCTTCTCTGCCCCAGGTTTCTGGTTGTGGCAGGAAAGAAGGGAATAGAACTGTAGGAATTGGTGCTTCCAAGGACAGCTGGGGAAACGTGGATGAGTGTGTGCACATCTGCCTGATCACACACAGTTGTGGCTGAACATTTCAGGGTCCAGATGTAATCAAAGTGCACTTATTTTTCTTAGTTTTCCTTTGGGGATGAACGATTTTGCATCTGTGTGCTGAGATGAGCAGCAGCGCTCAGGGAGGACAATGCCAAAGCAGCTCAGAAGTGTTAAGAATCCTAGGATAGGTTGAGCTGGAAGTGACTTTAAAGCCCATCTTGTTCCACCCCCTGCCATGGGCAGGGACACCTCCCACTAGCCCAGGTTGCTCCAACCTGGCCTTGGACACTTCCAGGGCTGGGGCAGCCACAGCTTCTCTGGGCAACCTGTGCCAGGGCCTGCCCACCCTCCCAGGGAAGGATTCCCTCCCAATATCCCATCTATCCCTGCCCTCTGGCAGTGGGAAGTCCTTGTCCTATCGCTGCATGCCCTGCCCTGTCCTGTTTGCTCTGTCCTCCTCATGCTGAGGGAAAGGAGTGGGAATTTCTCACTGCACCCCCCACTCACAGTTGGCATCACCTTTCCTCCAGTTCATCATTACCCCAGAGGTGTTTGGCCTTTGTGGGGTTTCTTGGAGGTGGGTGGTTCATGTGAGAGTGGGCAATCCCTGGTTCTTACTGTTTGCTGAGGGTGAGCCCATCTGGGGCTGTGAGGCCTGAGAGCTGAAGGTGCTGGCCAGAGAAGGGGAAGATCATCACGACTTGGAGCATTTCCATCCTTCTTTCCTGACTGCCCTGAGGACTCAGGGACTCTCAGCCCTTCCCCTGGCACAGCAGCCAGGGTGAGTGCCCTCTCTGCTGTTCCCTGTTAATACCACAGACAGGCACGTGGGCAAAGTCCTGCTGCTGCAAAATGTCCTTTCCTGTGTATTCTTCAGGAGTCGTGGGTTTAACATTTGCTTTGTGTGAGAACATTTACCCACTGGATCTACAGCGCAAGTCAGCTCAGAGGGAAACCTTTCCTGCTTGTTCTTGCCACGCAGGCACAGCTGGAGAGTTAGGAAGCAAAAACAAGGGGCAGAAACAAGGCCGTGACTCATGGCAAGGTGCAAGAGCTACCAGGGGGATCCTTTGGGGCTTTGTCTCTGTTGGGGTGGCCAGGATGATGCTGAATTGCTGCCTCTCCAGCCTGGAAAACCCTCCCTGACACAGGGCTGTCTCTCTCTGCTCCTCTACCAGCACTAAGGGGCTCCAGCAACATCCCTTGGCAGCGTTTGAGGAACCCAAAACAGCAACATCTGCAAAGTCACAGCACAGGGTTGGGATGAGGGTGGAAAAACATGAGGAGGGAACTGTGGCATTGCCCTCCAGCCCTTGCTGCTCTGGGTGCTGTGTCTCTAGCTGGGTCTAACTGGGTGCTGTTCCCACAGTTTGACATGCAGAGGATAACGCTGGAGGAGCTGAAGCACATCCTGTACCATGCCTTCCGCGACCACCTGACGATGAAGGACATCGAGAACATCATCATCAACGAGGAGGAGAGCTTGAATGAGAACTCTGGCAACTGCCAAACAGAGTTTGAAGGTGAGGGGGGAATTCCTGCGTTTCTGTACGATTATCCTCTTTCTGTTTTGTCTGTAAAGCCCACTCTGAGCCATGACATGCAGTGGGCAAGGAGGTGTGGAGTTAGTGTGGAGCTGTTGTAGAGAAGCAGTGACACACTTGGAGATCTGCAGAGCTGCCAGCAGCCCTCCTCCATGGATCAGTAAAGCTGAGCCTGGTTCAGGTAGGAGGAGGAACCACCAGGTGCTTTGCCTTATGGCAAAATGGGATGAGATTCAGCCAAAGGGATGTGCAGCCCATGCTGAGGTGAGTGTCTTAGACTGAATTTCCCTACAGAAACATCCTTATTTCCCTCAGGCTGTCATGGAAAGACTTCATGGCCTTGGGCACCTCTTGCTCTGAGCTGCTGGGACCACTGGTGTGGGGCAGGTTCACCCAGGACAGCTCATCTCAACACCTGAGAGTGCCTGCAAAGTCAAGTCAAAGCAGAGCTGGGAGGGGGACAGAGAAAGGGCAGCATTTGCTTCCTCTTATCAGTGTGAGAGGACCAGCAAGTGCTCCCCAGCTCAGCCTCAGCAGTGAGGTTTGCACTTTGACAGAGCTGACACTGGCAAGAACATTCCCTGGTTTAAGACACCTCAGGAGAAGGATTTTCTTGGCCAGAGGAGCTTGTGCTGCTCCAAAGCATCGCTGGTTGGAACAGCTAGAGCTGTCCAGAGCAGCTGTGGCTGCCCCAGCCCTGCAAGTGTCCAAGGCCAGGTTAGAGCAACCTGGGCTAGTGGGAGGTGTCCCTGCTCGTGGCAGGGGCTTGAACAAGGTTATCTTTAAGTTCCCTTCCAACCCAAACCATTCTGTGATTCTCTGAAATCCTCCCAAGTGCAGAAGAGTCCAAGGAAATACCCCCAGAGAACCTGTGGGGCTGAGCACAACCCCCTGGTACAGCCCCTGTGCTCTGCCACCCACAGCAAGGCCACTTTCTGTGGGCCATCTGGGGGGAAACTCTGATACTCTGAGGGGTCAGAGAAGCTTCTGAAAGGGCACCAAGCTGAGACACTGAAGCATCTTTCAAACAAAGCAAAGGTGAACCTATTAGTGCAATTGTTAGCCTGGCTAATTAGTGGGGTTCAGCAGCTCCATCCAGCACACTAAATACTGCAGGAGCTGAATTTTGAAAAACCTGCAGGGGAGAGGAAAGCAGCAACACTCTCTGAATCGAGCCAAGCACCAAGTTTTTTGTTCCTCCTGGAGAGCAGCAGGTGTGAAGAGATGCTACTTATTGAATGGAGCTGTCAGTCCCCACTGACCTGCTGATTCACTGGAGACACGAGCCAGTTCAGGCTCCTTTCAGCTCTGGAGCTTGGGTGAACCATCCCAATCACCAGGAAAAAAAAAAAAAAAAAAAGTGGGTCCAAACACCTAATTGCGCAGCAGCTCATTTTGGAAGCCCCAGCTTCCAAAAGTACAGCAGGAACAGCTTTTCTCGTGGGATGTTGGCATTGCTGGTGCCAGGCAGAACCTGGAAGCCAAACAGCCCCTTTTTTCAGATGTTAAAAATACACACACAAATCCAGCAGGGAATACAGATCGACTCAACCCTGTCAACAGCAGAGCAAAGTTTTGCTTCAGGTCCCAGAGGAAGGGACAGTTCTGGCCCGTGGCAGCTCTGACAGGAGCTTTTCTCCCGGGAAAGGCAGGCTGGGAGCAGGTTTGTGTCCCTCCTGCTCTCCAGGCTGGACATGCCATTATCTGAATAACCCAATTCTGCTCTCAGAGTTCCCAAATCCCAAGCACTGAGATCTCTACAGGGCTCAAAAGCAGAGACCTGAGGGTCTCCTGGGTCAGTGATACCGTGGGAGAGCTGTCTCTGTGCAGAGCAGTCACCCTTGACTCACTTCTGGAACAAGGGAGGTGCTTTTTGGGTATAATTCCTGGAGTTTATTTTAGGTGCCACCTTGGGATGAGATGAATGGCACCTTAAAAAGCAATTCAACCTTTCAAATAGCAATTCAGCTGTTCCTCTCAACCCACAGAGCCTCCCACCTCTATTTAATGGACATTTCATCCACCTCACTGAAGCGTCTTTCATAGGAACAAGGCCAAGATGATGAACGAAGATGGGTTTTAGTGGGACTTGGGAATGGCTTAGGAAGGAAGAGACGTTGCAGATACTTCCAGTAATACCTTGAAAGGTGGGATCTCCACTCACTGTCACCTCTGGGGGTGTTCTTGCCCTCAAAGAGCAGCCCCCAAAGCCTCCTCCCTCCTGTGAGCACAGATATCCCCCTTCTCCACAGCCCTGCCAGGTGCTAAAGAGGTAACAGAACCATGAGTACAAATATACTAAAATTTCTGCCATTCTTTGCATAGATTTGCCCCTTGTCTAATTGTCATAATAAGGTCTTTCTGTAATATTTATGACTATGTAATATTCTTTCTGTATTGACATGGATTATAGACCTCATATTTCTCCCCCACACCTCCTTTATCCCAAATACCGTATTTGTGTTATAGCCAGGCACAAGTCCAGGATTTTATTCAGTTCCTTTTGAACACTGAAGTCATTTGCAGGACATCAAACCAAGGGAAAGACTACACCAGAATAGAGGCCCAGTCATGTCTTCAGCCTTTATTTCTGTTTTTATTAGTGCTTAGGGCAGGACAGCAAGGATTATATGCTTTTATGAGCCACGAGAAAAGAACAACTGTTCGCAGCAACCCTGTGCTGCCAAAAATTTATAGCCCAAACCCCACTTGTCTGGCAGTTCCCTTTATCCAAACACTCAGGACACGAAGCTGGTGGCAAACAAGCCTGTGGGGCGGTTGTGGTGACCTGAGCTGTCTGTCACAGGCACTTCATCCTCAGGCCTGACACTCCAATCAGCTGCATGTGCCAGAGCCCCCTCCCTGCCCAGCTGAGGGCTCAGCGATGAAAAACTGGCCTCTCAAAACAAAAATAACTCCAGCCAGGCAGAGAAAGCCACAATCCCTCACCTCTGGCTGGGTTGTGACAGAGCCACTATAAACACCCTGCAGCTGTCCCTGGTAGCAGGGCTTTGGGAAGGGCAGGAGGCTCTCAGGGCTCCCCCCAGCACCCCAAACCCAGCTGGGCTTGCCAACCCTCTGGGTGGTGTTCAGCTGGAGCAGAGGAGACTGAGGGGAGACCTCAGTGCTGTCCCAGCTTCCTGGGCAGGGGCAGAGGAGGGGCAAGACTGAGCTCTGCTCTGGGGGGAGCAGGGACAGCCCCCAGGGAATGGCTGGAGCTGTGTCAGGGCAGGCTCAGGGTGGATCTCAGCCAAAGGTTCTTCCCCCAGAGGGTGGTTGGCACTGAACAGGCTCCCCAGGGCAGTGGGCACAGCCCCAAGGCTGCCAGAGCTGCAGGAGGGTTTGGATGATCCTCTGGGGCACAGGGGGGGACTCTTGGGGCTGGGGCTGTGCAGGGCTGAGGGTTGG
>NW_020956745.1:8275-12004 GCF_003031625.1 Empidonax traillii | reverse complement strand
CTGAGGGTTGGGCTGATGATCCTTGGGGGTCCCTCCCAGCTCAGCACATTCCGTGATAACCAGAGGAGCATTTCCTGGTGGGAATCACAACCCCTGGCCCTGTCTGACCGTGTCCTCCCTCCTGTCCCCCGCAGTGCACGCCCAGAAGCAGAACAGACAGACCTGCGTGCGGAAGAGCCTTATCTGCGCCTTCGCCATGGCCTTCATCATCAGCGTCATGCTGATCGCGGCCAACCAGATCCTGAGGAGCGGGATGGAGTAGCCCCTGGCCATGCCACTGTGACCCAAGCTGCCCATGCATGTGCATGCCCACCTGGGGGAACCTCCCCCCGGCCCGACTCCGCACGGCAAAGAGACACAGGCAGGCAAAGCACCACCCGAGCAGGAGCCCGAGGCCGGCGGCGTTAACGCGTCTTGTGAATCAACCACATCCTTTTTGGCAGGGACATCAAAGGGCTGTCTTAATGCTTTAAAGGTTTTGTTTCCTAATGCAATAAAAAAAACCCCACCACCATCACCGCCACCACCACCCCGCCCCCCTATAGAGGGGTCCCGAATTATTGCTTCAAAACAGCGCTGGTCACTCGGAAGGGACTTGGATCCAGCAGCCTGTGGGGCAGCTTTAAGGAGGCACAGCCTCAGGACTTGCTGCAGTGGGGCTGTCTTTGAACCAGGGGCCCACTGACAATCCCCCTGGGCCCACATTCCCAGGAAGTTGATCGTAGCATTGCCACAAGCGAGTCCTGTTTGTTTGATTTCACCTCCTCCAGCTCCACTTTCCTTTCCTTTATGGCCATGCCCATGGACTTCACAGCATCAGAGGGGAGCCAGAGCATCTTGTACAGTATTTTCTGAGGTTAAAAAAAAAAAAAAGGAGAATTCGCCAGCATCACACAAAATGTCTATTTTTTGCATCCTAAACACAAGACTGGGGGGTAGTAGGAGTCTGTTTGCCATTTTTTCCCCGACTGTGAATCAGGGCTTGAGAAGCACCACCCGTTTTTCACACATGGGCATTGCTGAGACTTGTGCACAGTCTTCCAACCGACTCTGCAACCACCAGCACAGCTCCAACTCCCTCTCTCTGGTCCTGTCTGCATATTCAACAACATTTCCTCCCCAGCAGTTCTACCTTTCTTCGCTGTTGGTCTTCAAGGACCTTATTCAAGATGAAAACCCTGAGGGAAGCTCTTTCTGGGCTTTCCTTCCCTCTCCTCTCCTCACCCGGGCAATTTTTTGTTTCTTTCATTTCACATGCCCTGGTCGGAATCTGCAGTGAATCCTCCATGTCAGGCATCCTGGGGGAGAGGTTCCATTTCCCCTCACGCTGCAGAGCGTGGTTTGGACCATCCAGCTGCTCTGGTGCCTCCCAGGAGCCATCCCACCGCCACCTCCATCCCTTGGGCAGGCTCCAAGAAGGGCAAGAGGAAAAAGGAGAAGAAGGACCCAAACTAGAGCCCACCACCATGTGTTTGTTATGAGGTGTGTCAGACTTTCAGATCCTGTGAGTGCTTGTTATCTTCCCTGGAGGGGATTCTAGAGAGCAGCAAGGAGAAGATGGGGCGATGCAGACTGGAGATGCGAGCATTGGGCGAGCCTGGAGCCAGGATTGCAGCAGGGAGGATTTTTCCTTCTCAGCTTGACACAAATCCTTGCATTTGCCTTTGGATGAACTGGGTGTCACACCAGGGTACATCTGATTCCTTGCCCTGGTGGAAGAGGTTTCCCAGCTGGTGCCCAGGGAGGTCCATGCAGTTGGAGCTGAGTTGTTGTTGTTGTTGCCAGCTGGGAAAGCTCCAGAGCTCCAAGGAACAGTGAGATCTTGCTCCTGTAAATGTAGGGGACTGTTTCCTGTGCCCCAGGAGGGGCAGGATGGCTCCCCGAGGGATTGCAAACCACCAGCTTCCCCCATCCTACACAGCAGCCATTGACTTAAACCTGGACCCATCCCAAAGACTCATTGCAGGTCATTCTTTGATGACAAGTTCGATTGATAACATTTAACCTGTATTTTTAGTAGCCTAATTTAAAAATCTGTTTCATGTTGGTCTGTGTCCCATCAGCCCTTTGAACTCAAGTCACCCACCTCATCCCTGTCCTTTTCCTGGTGTCCCCCTCCATCACAAGGACAACAACCCCCTTCCCCAGAGCAGCTGAGTTCCTTTTTTCTGCCTTTCCCAAACACCCGACTTCTGCATTTCTGTTCTGCTGTGACTAATCGAGGTGAACTGCAAAATATTCCCTAAAAAAACCTGGTTCTGTCTCCCAGAAGATGGAGAGGTTTGTGTTTGCTGGAGGGCAGCAGCAGACTTCAAACCAGCAGCAGGGTATCTTAGGGCAGCTCTGGCGTGGGATCTGCAGCTTTGGGGGGCCAAGGGACACGGGCTGAGCTGGTCAGTGCAGACAGTGAGCACTGAGATCATCTGAAGGAAACTCTCATCACATTTTGAGGTCTCAGGGGTCTGTGGAGAGGTGGCAGGAATGAAAAAAAAGACTCTAAACTTTACTTGTCACTGAGTAATCCTTATTTTTTTCTCCCGGGGCTGTGCTGGAGGGAACATGGAGAGGAGAGGGCACTGACCCACCACCCCCTTCAACAGTGACAGAAACACAGGGGCCCCTTTGCTGAGCCCTCAAACACCCCCTAAACCACAGAGCAGGCATCTCCACACTCTCCTCCCAGTGAACATCCAGCAGACTCCAACCCCTGCAGCTCCCTCAGGACGAGGTGACTGCCTGCATCCCTCTGAGCTCCCTGGAAGGCTCCATGGTTTCCTCGTGCATGCTCCATGAGAACCACTGTAAATACAGCCATTCTTCACCCTCAAGCTCCATTTGTAAAGCCAAACCTAGAACTAATACCTTGGTAAAAGCCATAGCCTGGTGTCAGTAGAGTTCATTGCACAACTCCCCACTGATTTCACTGGGTACAGGATTTTTTGGGGGGGTTCTGGGGGTGATTTTCCTGTAGGGAACTAATTTATTGGTTATGAATCAGTATAATGTCTTGCCAGAGGTCCTTCTTTTCCTCCCTAGATCCGCTTTTCATCTGCAGGCATCTCGAAGAGCTCCCTTCTTTAATCAGCCAGGCTCCACTGGCAATGCAGGATGGATCAGGCAGAGCTATTTCATCCTTTCCTCTCCCCAAAACCTTCCCATCCTTCCCAACCAGCAGCACTGGACCTGTGTCTCCTCCCAGCCTCCCTGGCTCCATTTATGTAACATCCATTTATCTTTTTTTGTTTTTTTCCCCCCCCCTTCTTCTTCTTCTTCTACACAAGAAGGGGGGGAAAAAAAGGGCTTTTTGCTGCTTTTACAGACAGTAGGTAAAAATAGAGCGGTAAAATTTTGATTGGAACCTGATGGCAAAAGCTTAGGGGGAAGAAAGTAGAAGAATCAAAGACATAAAAATAAAAAACCCTACATCCCATACTTGAAGAAAAAAAAAAATTTAAGTGCTAATTAACATAGTTTAAAAAATACCCAGACTGCAGCGAGGTAGAGCTGTCAGAAAAAGCACTAAACTTCTGCTCTTGCCAGTTACAGGAGAATTTAAGTGTCTTTTCAGCACTGCAATTCTGGAGGAAAAGGAGATTGCCATGGCAACCCCGGCTGTTCGTGACATGTGAGCGCCGTGTCGGAGCCACAGAGCTGTCCCTGCCCTGCTCCAGCTCACAGGGATGGACAAACAGCTCCCAGAAACCCAGCCCAGGGTTCTGCTCCCAGAGT
>NW_020956745.1:2859-7683 GCF_003031625.1 Empidonax traillii | reverse complement strand
AGGAGGGTTGGGATGATCCTCTGGGGCACAGGGGGGGACTCTTGGGGCTGGGCCTGTGCAGGGCTGAGGGTTGGACTGATGATCCTTGGGGTTCCCTCCCAGCTCAGGATATTCCATGACTGTGATTCTCTAAACTCTCTTGGCTTGTCTTGGGAAGGCTTGGAGAGGGATGTGGATGTTTTAGCTTGAGAGAGGCCTTTGGTTTGCTCAGCAGTGATGGAAATCAGTGCAGCCTGAGCTCTGCACACAGTCCTGGGCTTGGAGAGGACACTCTAGGCAGGGTCTCCATGCAGGGATTGATCCCTGATGGAAGGGTTTGGGTTGTCCCTGCTGGGACATCACTGGGCTGCACTGCTGATAACCATTGGCTTTGACTTTGAGGGCACATCCTCAGCCTCTGCTCCTGGAGAAGGCAGAGGGGGGAACAGCAGGCACATGACATGAAATCAAATGACAGCAGGCACATGACTGAAATAATTTGGAAGCCAGGGAGAAAAGCATTCCAGCAAAAGGAACATTGCTCACCCATCAGGTCCAAAGCCATAATTTAAGGGCAGCCATGAAGAAAACCATGAGGAGATTCCAGGCAGGACATTGGGGTTGTCCTGTGCAGGGCCAGGAATTGGATTTGATGGTCCTTGAGGGTCCCTTCCAACTCAGAAGGTTCTGTTTCTCTGTTTCTATGATGGTGGAGGGGGTGGCCCTGGGGACCAGGCTCCTGCTGTGCCACCCAAGGACCTCGTTGGAGCCTGATCCTCTCCACGAGTCCAAACACTGGGAAGTCATTTCTAATCAGGAGCAACATCAACAGGAATTTAAAGAATCAACTGGGAAGACTTGGCTTTCTAAGGGAGAACCTGGTCCTCCTGCTGGGGGAGGTCGTGTAGGGTGAAGGAGAGCTGGGGAAGTGTTTGATGGGGACCCACAAACCTGCCAGTTCCTGGCAGCAGCCACCCTGACCTGGGGAAGGTGGTCACAGACTTTTAAGGTTCACAGAGCCCTGCAAGGTTCACAGAACTTCAAGGTTCAGACCTTCAGACTCCCAGGACAGGAGTCTGGGAGCAGAAGAGCTGAATATCTGGGTGTCATCTGGTGATCTGGAGAGATTTTTCATCCAGAGGTTTTTGGGAGCTCCCCTGTTGGACCTGGGCTGGGTGTTGGGTGGGAGACTTCCAGAAACTTTGGAAAAAGGATTTGTAAATAGGCACCCAGATTTTTAAGCTGGGGCCAAGCAAATAGGGTTTTAAATCCCAAAACAGGGCAGCAAGCAAGGAAATCAAGCAAAAGTAAAAAGCTTTGAGTGGCTGAGGTGTGTTTGGACCAGCAAAGCACCTCCTGGCAAAGCTTCTTTTTTTTTTTTTTTTTTTTTTTTTTTTTTTTTTTTTTTTTTTTTTTTTTTTTTTTTTTTTTTTTTTTTTTTTTTTTTTTTTTTTTTTTTTTTTTTTTTTTTTTTTCCTATGGAAAGCATGGGAATATTTGATCATGAAAAACACTTGGCCCGTTGCAAAGACCAAACCACCTCCTGGGACTCTCAGCTTTTCCCATGGAAAACCCACCCCTCTCTCCTGGTGTGCACGTGCCCAGAGCAGGCAGAGCTGTCACCACACACCCCAAGAGGAGCTCAGGGCCCAGGCAGACTCAGCTCTGCCAGGAGAAGGAGCAGTAGGAGGAATACATTAAACTCCCTAAGAATGAAGTTCCTTATTTTATCCACCCATGTAATAAATTATTTAGTTTCTGCTTCATGGATGACTATTTGAAAGGATAAAACCCAACTCTTCTAAAATGGGAATCTGATGAAGCTTCTTTTTTTTTTTCTCTCCCTTGGCTCTGATTCACGCTCGTGTTCTGCAGATGAAGATGTACAGAACTTGCTGGGTTTCAATCTATTATTTTACTGTACTGTGCTCTGACAGAGCAATTACATCTCCCTGGCATCACTTAAAACCTTTTACTTCCCCAGGAATTTGATGCAGGGAGAGAAGAAGTGCAGAGCGTTTTCACCTCTTTATCCTGTCAGTTGTTATCAGGGCTGGATGTTGTTCTCCAGTTGCAGGAGGACATTTCAGGCAGCTCTAGGAGGTGGAGATGCTTCACCAAGAACAAGATGGACAGCAAATCTAATTGGGAGAGTTCTAATTGGAAGTTTGCTTCGCTCACACCTCTCCAGCGGCAAAAAGTCTGAAAAAACGGCCTCAGTTTGGCATCTTCACTGAAATAATTTCAGCCCCAGAAGCAAGGAGGGGAGGGAAAAGGGAGGAAAAGGAAATCCTCTGGATCTAAACATCCCTACTGGGCAATTTGATGATGAAAATACCCCAGGGGTTTTTTATTTTCCGTCAGGACAGACCAAAATCCTTTGTAGCCTTGAAGAGTGTTGCTGAGTGAAACTGCCATTTTCCATATATATATATATATATATATATACCATTATCTCCCACAGCTTTCTTTGACAACACCACAAATAATCAGCTGTTTGAACAACGCTTTAGGTGAGCTCCAGACCCCACCTTTCCTTTATTAGCTGGTTTTGTGTCTTCACCAGCCAACACATGGACATCTGAGCTCCAGGAGCCACCCCCTGGCAGCCCTCAGGCACGTCTTGTCTGTCCTGTGGGCAATTCCCAGCCCCAAATTCCGAGTGTTTGCAGCATCAGGCCCCTGGGGTGTCCATTTAACACCAGTTTTCAACCCCCTGCCTCTGTGTTTGCTCTGCACCAGCCCAGGAATGGTGTTCCATTGCCAACCAGCTCTCTGAGAGGAGCCCAAGCTATTTCAGCTCAAGAGCTGTCTCAGATTTAATGGGGTGGGGATGAAGAGAGATGAAGTTCCTCGTGGACTCCAGGGTAAATCAGAAATAACTCGTTAGAGTTAATTGGCTTAAACTGGAATAAGCCCAAAATCCAGCCTGTTGCCATTTAATCCATACAAGGATCTAAGTAATCAATGCCTTCTGATTCATCTCTAGGAAGTTCTCCACTAATCCACGTGTCTCCTTTTTGTCAGCATTTCATGTTTCCGAGCCATTTGCTGTTCATTTGTCGACTGGAAGACATGGCATTTTAATTAAAGGCAACAATTCACAAAGTCAGCAGCATAGTAGTAAAAAAAATAAAACAAACAAATAAATAAAAAACAAAACGACAAGAAACCTTTGTACAAAAAGCTGTAAATATTAATATAAATTAACTTGGCATGCAACTAAACAAAATCCTATGTTATTGCAAGTTATCCAAGTGTATAAAGAAGTGTATAAAGGAAAACCGAGTGCCATATGTATCAGCTGTTTCCTCCAACCAAACTCTACTGTAAATATATAACCTGTATAAAAATATTTTAATTTTACCATTATTTATGCAATAGAAATAAAGGTTGGGTTTGTTTCTTTTTTTTTTCTTTTGATGGGGGATGGAGTTTTTCTTTCCCTCCTCCTCCCGAAGCAGCCGTCAATATTTATTCACGCCCGAGTTACAGCGAGATTGGCATAAAATATTAGGGTAGAGAGCCTTTATTCCTTCTGAATGTGAGCATTTTGGGGTAGGGTTGTTTTGCTTTGAAAGTAAATTTACACATTTACCACGGAAGGAGCTCCTGGAGAGGAGCTGAGGAGGTGCCTTGGCTGGATCAGTGACACAGAGCACGGGAATCAAATCACTGCCACTCCAAAGGCAGGGATTGAACTTCTCCTCTGGAAGTCAGAGCCACCACTGGAGGGGCTGGTGGGCACCACGGGAGGGTCTCAAAGGGAAAGGTCAGCCCGTGCCATGTGCTGGTTTGTGGCACTTGCTTAAAAAGCCAAAATGCCTGTTTTTCAGTCCCTACCAGAGAGTCAGACACTGTTTCTGTGGGTCCAGCCCAGGTTTTAATCCTGTCTCTTCTCCTGCCGAGGCCTGAGAGCTGCTCTGGGAGGCTTAACTGCCCTAACCAGTCCTGAAGAGCAGCTGCTCCCTCAGCAAATCCTCATTTCACTGCAGACCTTCCCCCACTGCTTCCAGTCCACCATGTCCTGCCTGGCTGGAGAAGGTGGGGACGAGGTTAATGACTGACACCAAAATTCCTTGTAGTGCTGCCTAAACTAATTTTAAAAGGAAAAATCTGATGGAGAAAAGTCAGCTTCACCCAGGGGGACCCAAGTCACAGGGGCAGGACAAGGCTGGAGCAACGTGGTGGAGCGGAAGGTGTTCCTGTCCCCACCCAAACCATCCCAGGGTTCTCTGATTTTATGACTGCTGGGACATGCAGTGCAACCCCCAAAGTTCCCACCACACCCACAGGCAGAGAACCACCTCTGCCTTGTGCTTGGAAAGGAACTGGGACCTTTTCCCTGCCCATTTTTGCAAAAAAAAAAATAGCATTTCTGGGTCCTTAAGTGAAACTCTGAGGAAAGCAGGTGTTTTCCCCCCAGATGGTGACACATCTCACCCTCCATTTCCTGGGCTCACGTCATTCATTAACTGCAGCCACTTGGACACCAGCCTGGTGGCTCAGAGACTGTTCCCCAGCCCTGGGACCATCAGAGCTTGGGAGATGAAAAATGGTCCATGCAGGGATTCCCTCTGGAAAGCAGGTGATGCAGGGGAACTTGTGTTTACAAAACTGGGGAGCTGATGGTATAAAAAAAGGTACTGTACACTCCAGCTGACCTCTTGTGGAAATGGAGAGTGTTTCAATGAATGGCTTAGGAATGACCCTGGACTCATGACAGGAAATGTATTCTAGGAATTCCCGTCTATTTGCCATAGGAGGAGTGAGTTATTGAAGAAATTCTTGGCTGGAAGGAGAAACCAACACCCCACAATTCTGCTTTGAAAACAGTGTGTCCAG
>NW_020956745.1:0-2579 GCF_003031625.1 Empidonax traillii | reverse complement strand
CTTGTGGAAATGGAGAGTGTTTCAATGAATGGCTTAGGAATGACCCTGGACTCATGACAGGAAATGTATTCTAGGAATTCCCGTCTATTTGCCATAGGAGGAGTGAGTTATTGAAGAAATTCTTGGCTGGAAGGAGAAACCAACACCCCACAATTCTGCTTTGAAAACAGTGTGTCCAGTGGGGTCAGCGAAATGACAGGTTTGGGGTTTTTGTTACTTCAGTCCCCTCCATTCCATGGAGAAATGCAGCTGAAGGACACCCCAAAAAAGCCCTGCAGCTGAGCCCCAAGAGTTTTTGGGTGCTGCTGCAGGAGCAGGCACTGGCAAGGGGCAGGAACAGCAGTGCAGGACTAACCCAGCTCCCAGAGAGCCATGGAAACATTCCCAGACTTTGTGGGATTTGGATTAGGTCATCACACAGCCCGGGATTTCACACCCTGGCTCCTTGCTTTGTTTAAATGGAGTCTGGCCAAGGCCTGGAATTTAATAACTGAAATCCAAATACTGAAGGAATGAGGCTTTTCCTTGCCCTGAGTGAAACGCTGACAGGGCCTGAATCTCAACCCTGCTGCCATCACTGAGCTCCCAGGCTCAGAATTCCAGCATTCACCACACTTTCCTGCAGGGAGGTCCAGAAACCCCCCGTGCCCTGGGCTGATCCCCAGGGTGGGCACAGGGCAGGGGGGGATTCTGCCCCCTCAGGTGAGACCCCCCTGCAGAGCTGCCCCAGCCTTGGGGAACAGCCCAGGGAGGACATGGAGCTGCTGGAGAGAGTCCAGAGGAGGAACCAAGATGGTCAGAGGATGGAGCAGCTCTGCTGGGAGGGAAGGCTGGGAGAGCTGGGGGGGTTCACCTGGAGAAGAGAAGGCTCTGGGAGACCTGAGAGCCCCTTCCAGGGCCTAAAGGGGCTCCAGGAGAGCTGGAGAGGGACTGGGGACAAGGGATGGAGGGACAGGACAAGGGGCAGTGGCTCCCACTGCCAGAGAGCAGGGTTAGATGGGATATTGGGAAGAAAATCTTGGCTGGGAGATTGGGGAGGTCCTGGCACAGGGTGCCCAGAGAAGCTGTGGCTTCACCCTGTGACTGCCCAAGGCCAGGCTGGACAGGGCTTGGAGCAAGCTGGGCTAGTGGAAGGTGTCCCTGCCCATGGCAGGGTGATCTTTAAGTTTTCCCCAATCCAGGCCATTCCCTGATTCTCTGACCCTACAGGCTGGTTTTGCTGCCCCACTCAATCCCCACCCCTTCCCAATTAACATCTACAAAAAGGATCTGCTCATGCAAATCCAGAGGCAGTCATTTATTTGCTTCAAACCAGTTAATCCTTGCAAGGTTCTCCCATGTAAGTGCAGACCAATATCATCATCTTTTAATTGCTTCTTGAAGAGTTTCTCAAAAATCAAAAACATTTTAATTAAAAAATTCACCGAGAGTATCTTCCAGATCTTTTCCCATTTGTTCTCCTTCCCACCAAAATTATCAAGGCAATTGTAAGGTTCTAAAGAAAGTAATTACAGCAGATATTGATGCTGCTGCTGTTGCTGAGCCTGTTGAATGCAGCACATCCAGTTCCTCACTTGTCGTTTTTTGCAGCTTTTTTGAGACAGAAATTTCCATTCTTTGTCTTTCCTCAGAAATGGGGCTCTCTGTGTAGGAGCTGGGATGTTTTCATGCCAGCTGGGGGAAACCTGGGAGGGAAAAGGGGGAAGAAAGGAGGAAATACAATTAAGGAACTACCAGGGATACGCGGATTTGGGAAAGGACCTCTATTTCATGAGTTAGTATCACAAAAATGTTCAGGTCTCTGCCTTCAGCCCAGCAGTTTTCAGTCTCTGACCTTCTAAAGCATCAAACTGGACCTGCCAGAAGGGTCTCACTCCACTGGAGATGTTGGACAAAGCCCCATGAACGAGTCCCACGTGGCTGGTTTCTACAGATCAAAGTTCATGGAATCACAGAATTGCTTGGTTGGGAAAGGACCTTAGAGACCATCTCATCCCACTCCCTGCCATGGGCAGGGACACCTTCCACTAGTTCAGGTGGCTCCAACCTTCCCTTGGACACTTCCAGGGATGGGGCAGCCACAGCTTCTCTGCCCAACCTGTGCCAGGGCCTCCCCACCCTCCCAGCCAGGAATTCCTTCCCAATATCCCATCTATTCCTACCTTCTGGCATTAGGAAGCCATTCCCCCTTTGTCCTGTTTTCCCATCCTGCAGAGAAGAAGATGGTTTGTTCAGTCCTGAATTTCACACACAAATCATGGGGCCCCAAATCGTGGGGTAAGACCACGAGAGCTGCAAATACCCCAAATACACTGTGGGTCTGGAGCAAGGGCACAGTATCCCAGAATCCCTGAGCTGGGAGGGACCCCCAAGGATCATCCAGTCCAACCCTCAGCCCTGCACAGCCCCAGCCCCAAGAGTCCCCCCCTGTGCCCCAGAGGATCATCCAAACCCTCCTGCAGCTCTGGCAGCCTTGGGGCTGTGCCCACTGCCCTGGGGAGCCTGTTCAGTGCCAACCACCCTCTGGGGGAAGAACCTTTGGCTGAGATCCACCCTGAGCCTGCCCTGACACAGCTCCA
>NW_020956744.1:90125-92815 GCF_003031625.1 Empidonax traillii | reverse complement strand
AAAAAAAAAAAAAAAAAATCTTAAGGTGTTATTATCTTAAGGTGTTATTATGTAAATGTAGATACTTTTACAAGCGCTTGTTGACAAAAAAAAAAAAAAACTAAAAAAATACAAACCATGGAAATTATAAATATGATTTTTATTAATAGGCATACAAAACGCATATGAAGTTTAATTGCAGGCATATTTGTTGCTTATTTTTGTCGATACTTATTACCTGTAGGTGACAAAGAAACATAAAATGCACACGGTACTTCTTTCCCAGTGTATTTCACACCTGTGGTAAACGTTACGCTGGATGTTTCAATTATGCTGTTGTGGATAAGGATGCAGTATATATATTGTTTTATAAGTTATGTTTTGTGATTTTTTTTTTTTTTTCAAAATTAAGAGCATGGGAATAAAAAAGAAAACTTAAAAAAAAAAAAAAAAAAAAAAAAAAAAAAAAAAAAAAAAAAAAAAAAAAAAAAAAACTAAACCAAAACGAAATCTAGAAATGCCTTTAATGTTCTTTTTGGCTGTGTTCAAGAGAGTGACTAAACAAGCAGAAAAGCAGCTTTCTGCCCCTCGCCCCTTGGTGGCATTTTGGGGAGGGCACCCCCCGCTTCCCCCAGTAATTGCGCCGTCTCCCCGTGTCCCCGGCAGGGAAGGACCCCCATTCCTTGCCCCCCAGGGTCAGCCCCGGCAGCAGAAACCCTCCCCTCCTCTGATTTTATGGCAGACTGTTCCCGCTGTGTGCCGGGGCTGGGCATCCAGCTCTCCTTGCCGCTGCATCGCTGCTCCCAACAAATCCCAACGCTTCGAGCCGTGGCTTGGGTTTTTTTTCCTCCCCAAAGAGTTAATCCCCTTATCCCGGAGCACCCCCGGCGGGTCGCAGCCCTGGCACGGCTCCTTACCCCCCGCAGCCGTTCGTCCCGGCTTCCTAAGGTGCGTTTTTCTCTTGTTCCTCCAAATTCTCCGGCATCCTGAATATCAAAAGTTGTTCGATTTATTTTTCTCCCCCCCCCCCAAGCTTTTGCAAGCACAAACCCCTCCGATTTCATTACTGTTTAATGACTATTTCTTTACTCTTTAATGACTATATATTTACTATTACGATTCCTATTAATATTTTGCCCCAAATGCCTTAATTAATATAACGAATCAATGAATTAGCCGGACCCTGCGGCAGGAATAGCCACGGCCGGGGCTCCCCCCCGACCCAAAGGCCCATTCCCCGGGGATCGCACTTCTCTGCCCCTCGGGGGGCTCCGCGCCCCTTCCCGGGGCTTTACTCCCAACTCGGCGCCTCGGCAGAGCGGATCGGAGTCTGCCCGGCTACCCCATCGCTTCCCAGAGCCACGGGAGTGTCCCCAGAGCAGCACGAGGACTGATTTTCCCCCGGTCTTTCCAGGCGGGAGGGGACCCGCCAGCCCTTCGCTGGGATTTTAGCCGGGATTTTCGTTGTTCGTTTTCTCCCGTTCCTGGGGGTAGCACTGTTAGTCACAAGTCAGAGCAGCGGCGCTCAGGTTTAGCCAAACCCTGCCCCAAGATTCAGTTGTCGGAGTCCTGAACCAGCCACCCCCTCCCGAAACTTAGGAGAGATTGGAGACCAGGGACACAGCCTCCTTGGACTTCTGTGCTGATGTCCCTCACTCGTGTCCCCTGCCCTGTGAATAGACATGGGAAATGCTGCTACTGGGAGGAATTTGGGCATCTTGACACATTTATGGCTCAGGGAAAGGAAAATTCCAAGGAGACACTGAGCAGAAAGGAGCTCCTACGCCTTCCCTGTGCACTTTTACGGATGCCCTACCAGCAGCCTTTCCATTCCCCCAGAATGGTTAGAGTTTGAATTATTTGGGGGTTTGGTGTGTTAGAGGCATGGCTTGGGACCGCCTTGCCCAAGCACATCTTCCCTGGGGAAATGCCCTTGGGGATGCCCAGGAGTGTGCCATGCAGGGGGAGCAGAGGGTGGTTGTCATTTAGGGTCCCTCAGCCCCCAAAGTCCCCAAAGGGGTGTCCCCCGCTTAAAATGCCGTTCCCCATCACCCTTCTGCCTTTGGTTTTCGAGCTCCCCTTGCCGGTGTTTGGCTGGTGGGTGTTTCCACGCACCGGAGGCGATGGTTTTCCATCCCTCGCCCTGCGCGTTCCTCCCAGCTCGTGAAGCCCGAACTGGGATTTCCGAAGCTGCATCGCTTCCATCCGGCATTGCCCCATCCCTGCCTTCCAGCGGGTGCTGCAGGGAGTCCCCAGACCCCCCCTGCGGATCGCAGCCTTGCCTTTGTCCAGGCAAGCGGATACTTTGGAGCCAGAGAAATACCCGCATCAAGTTTTCCATTTGTTCTGGGTGTGCTGGCTTACCTATTAGCATTTCCAAGGCAAAGCTGCCTGGGGAGAGCTTTGCTTGGGTTTGCTTGGGAATGCTGTATGGTCCTGAGAGGTCCCAGACGACCAACCCAGGAGCTGCCACACCGTGGAGGCTCCGATTGCACCAGCCCAGATGAAGTTCACAAAGACTCTGTGCCTCAGACCGCGCTGTTCGCTCCAGATTAAATGTCTTGCAATAAAAAGCTGTGGTCAGTTTAACTCCAAATTGCATACTTCTCTTTATCTGTGGCCTGGAACTCAGCAAACCATGCAAAGTCCCATTTAAATTAATGGGATGCTTCAGTACTGATTTTAATGGGGTTTTGCATAATAAAAATAAC
>NW_020956744.1:80158-89845 GCF_003031625.1 Empidonax traillii | reverse complement strand
ACCGCGCTGTTCGCTCCAGATTAAATGTCTTGCAATAAAAAGCTGTGGTCAGTTTAACTCCAAATTGCATACTTCTCTTTATCTGTGGCCTGGAACTCAGCAAACCATGCAAAGTCCCATTTAAATTAATGGGATGCTTCAGTACTGATTTTAATGGGGTTTTGCATAATAAAAATAACACTTAGAAATGCCCTAACGTTTTGCTGCAATCTTGCAACAAAAGTCAGTGGATCAGGGATAATAAAAATACAGGTTTTATATGAAACCTATGAAGGGTTTGTCATTAACTTCAGTGGCACAGTTTCAGGTCTTATTATTTTAGTATACCCTTGTATAAGTAAAAAATTACTTTATCAATTAAACGAGAATTTGTGACTTTTCAGTCTGGCAACTTGCACGTGAAATATTTAGTCTGATATTATCAAAACAGCCAAAATATTCCAACTTATAAACCAGCCCCTGTACAAGGACTGAGAACAAATAAAAATATGAAACTACACATTGTTTTTCGCCTATTTTTGATTTTGCCCGTCAAACAAAGCCAAGTTGTTCCTTCTAAAAAAATACTTCATATCCCTCCTTTAATCTATCCAAGAGAACAGTTTTCTGCTCAAGCTCATAGAAAACAGTAAAAACCTCCTTCAAAGTAAAATATGTTTTAATTAACAGAGCTTGCAAAATAAAATCCACAGCTATGCAACAAGCCTCTCTCTGCAGCTCACCATTGTGCAAACTGCTCGGGCAAGCTGCTCTTATTAACAAGCTACAGGCTACACTCTGCTCCAAACTGATTAAGCAGGAGGGCTGCAGGCAGATTTTCTACCAAAAATGTTTCAATGGCAGCCAGCCTGTTCTTTTGCAGAAATGATTTTTTTTCTTTCTTTTTTTATTTTTTTTTTTAACAGGAACAAATAATTTGTTTATCCCCACCTCCAATTTCTCTAATGAAGAAAGCATATGCACAAAAAATTTATTTACCAAACGACTCCCCAACAAATAAAAATTCCCACAGGAAATAAATAGGAAAAAAAAAAAAAAGGAAAATGAAAGAACATATGTATTTGATTTTTTTTTTCTCCCCCCTCCCCTTCTTCACTCAAGTAATTTTTTGCAAAAAGCCAGGTAACAACGTTCAGTCTCTGGTAGGGATGAGCAAATTTGCTCACAAATCTTCCCAGGAGATCAGTGGAGCTGAGGGAAGGCTTGTGCCCACGGGCGAACCCCAGCGATGTAAATGAGGAGCCCAGAACCAGCTCCTCCCGACACCTCTGCCGATGCAGCCCTGCAACCCATGGCAGCCCGCGATGCCTCCCCGGAACTACATGTAAAACAGCTCCAAACTGTTAATTCAAGTCTGGTAGAGCAGCTTCAGACCTCCCCCTTCCCCCTAAAAAAAAAAAACAAACGACAAAACCCACGTGTTAATATGCAAGAAACAAAAATCTGACCCAGTACGAGCAGGACAAAGTAGTGGCTGTCCCCCAGAAGCACAAAGCAATTTATATTAAGTCTTCAAAGTGATAAGTGCCTGGGTACAGGAGATTAGCAGTGGGATTTTCAAATCCCTACGTGTGAGTGAGGACCAGATATTAAAAAAATTAAATAAATAATTAATAATAAAAAAAAAAGACTCAGAGAATCAGTGGTGGTGTGAGATTTTCCTAGAAGTGAGTTAGGCACCTGGGATTTAGACACTAAGAGTGAGACTTTTAGAGGGATTTAGATGTCTGAAGATACAGCTAAGTACACAGTGGGATCTTTGAAAGCACCCAGTACCAGTGTCTACCAGAGGTATCTGCTGGGGCTCCTTCTGAGGCTCCTCCAACAGCCTGGGTGAAACTGTGAGAACCCAAATCCCTTCCAAAGGCTGGCTCTCGGCATTTGGGCACCCTCAAAATTTCCCATTCCTCCTCCACTCCCTTCCTTTCTTTTTTTTTTTTTTTTTTTTTTTTTTTCCCAGAAAGTCTGAAAGGAGGGTTCACTCTTTAAGAGCTAATTCAGGAAAGCACTTAAGCACAGAAGGAAACCACTCAGAGAAACGCTTCTGGGCAGAGGTGAAGCCCTGGGCCCAGGGAGGCCAGCTGGAGATCTGCCTCTGGCTGTGGGGCAGGGGGCTGTGGTCCATGGATAACCACAGCACTGCTCACACCCCACTCCTCCACTCTGCTGCAAAAGTCAGCAAACTACGCTGGCTTCAATTGGAGCAGAAAGTCAAGCAAGGTGCTGGAAGCATTCTGGAGAGAGAGCATTTGTGCTCTCACAGTCCCTGTTTCAAGTCAGATTCCAAATTTAACCTTACGGTGTCACAAAGCAAGACGCCGCTATTTAAACATTTACAGGGGCAGATTTTGGACCTTTGACAGAAAACTTGGAAAGGCAGGTGAGAAGTTTGAGGGCCACCCCCTCCCAGGGAGCAGAGAACAGAGGCAGCAGCCTCCCCTCCCTGCCCTGTAGAAGGCAGCAGCTTCGGGGAGCATCCCCACCCAGGTGGGTTCAGAAGTGGAAACCGGGGCTGGAATGTCCTGCACAGGTCTCTCCACGTCTCCTGCAGCCCAGGGGCTAAAGCAGGGCCTGGCACCTCCACTGGGCACACCTGCAGGGGCTGGAATTTGAAAAAGTCAGAAAGTGCCAATCCACGGTCCTGTCTGCTTTCCGACCTGACCCCAGCCCGTTATTTGTCCCACCCCTACACACCAACAAGCTCTGACATCACACATTCCAGGGCTCCCCCCTACTGTGTGAATTCCCCTGTCTCACATTCCCACCCCCCTGTCATTCCTCACCTGTCTATCCCATACCCATACCTGCCCTCCTCAAGTCTACCTGGACATGTGATTTAACTACTGCTTACATACATCACTCTGTTTTATATATCTTCACCTCTCTGATCCCTGACCTGAAATCATAACTGTGAATTTCTTATGTCCATGCACACTCTGAGCTCTCTGCTATAACGTTCCTGAGGCACATATTCCATTTGTCCCTCTCCACCTCGTGCCCACTCATTCAACCAACCCTCCTGCCTCCCTCTTGCCAACAAAAACCATAGAACTTTATAAGACATAAACCTGACAACTCCATCTTTGGCATCTTTACCTAATCATCCTCCTTACGTTTGAACACAGTTTAGGATCAGCTAAATACAAAGGTTTCACATATTTCTCCCCATTCCTCTAAGATGCAAGGTTAATCTTTAGTTAGAGGCAGGCTTAAGGCTTACTGCTTAGAGTTAGGGTCAAGATTTGGTTAGGGTTGGGTGGAGATTGGTTTAGAGTTAGAGATATGGTTGGTTCAGTATTTAGGATTATGTTTGGTTTATGGCTGGGTTCAGGTGAGTTAGGTTTAGGAGAGGATTATGGGGGTATCGGGGTCAGTGGGAGGTCTCAGCTTGTGTTAGGGTTGTGTACTGGTGCAGTTTCAGGTGAGGTCAGGGTTAGGGGTTAGTGCTGTGTTCAGATATTTTTGGGCAAGGGATAGGTTTGCCTTAGTGTTGTGTTAGGATAAGCTTTAAGCTAAGAGTTGGGTTTGTGTCAGAATTTAGAATTAGTGTTGGTTTCAGGATTGATCTGGGAGTCACGTTAGCCCTGATCACGTAACCTCTCTATGCTTACTTCTTGTGTAAACAGATCTGTTCCCTTTCTGTCCATCTGATGCCTGAAGATACCTCCTTTCTCTCCCACACACCCCTGCAGGTGTTTGTACGTGAGTTTCATAACACTTAATAATCCATTTTCCCCACATTTTCTCATTTACCTGACCTCTTTGCCTATTTTGCATGTATTCCTGTCTCACACATCTAATCTATCTCACTAATCACTCTCACCCCTTCTTACAGCACTAATGTATTCACCCCTTCTGCTTTTGCCTGTCATGCCCAAGACATCAATGCAACCAGTGCCACGATTAACGATACCTTTTCACAGTTTCTTTTATACATACTCATTAAACCAGAGCCTGTGACTACTTACCTATTTAATTAATCCAATGCAAATGTCAATTAATCTCCCTAGATTTCCATAGTACATCCTAAACTCCACATTTTCATCTCCCTGCTTGTTCCATCCATATTCATCTCTCTGCTCACTCGTACCCATTCTGATGAACTTCCTGGTACCCACTCATCAGTATGTGCACCCACATCCTTCTTCATCAATCATCCTGTCCAGGCTTTACTCTGCCATTAAACATCCCTCTAATTCGTACCATCAGGCTAATTTCTCAACACTCCCAGCTCATGAATACTCCTCTGTCTCCTTATCTACCCAATATCTAGTCCAACCTGTTAGCTTGCTAATTGTTCCAAGCTTGTTTTTTCAGCATAATCTCTTTGTTCTGCATGAATTTTGTATGCAATATATTTACTTCTCTATTTTTTTTACCTCACTCCTCCTTAAGTGCTTTTTTTTTTTTGCTTTTTTCCCATATCTATTCTCCTCTCATGCCTGTGCACTTTCATTTTTTTGTGTGGATTGGCCCAGTGCTCCCTTCACTCGTCTTGTACATCACCTTTGCCACAGCTCTCTGTGTGTTTGCAGGGGGTCTCAATGACCAGATACCCTCTCTGTGGCTGCTACTCATCTACTATTCTATTCACTACTCATCTATTAACTCTGCTATTGTTCTTCTTTTATCTGTTCCTCCCTCTATCCACAGTTCCCATAATCAGTGGGGACAATCACTTCACCCTATCAGCCCATATTTTCTGCCATATATTTATTCCATTCTTCCAGATATCTTTCCATCCCTTTACCCAGAAAACACACGTTGTCTCTTCTGTGAACTTGTCCATCTCATTCTAATCTCTTTCTCTTTTGGCCTTTAATTTATTAATCTGTTCTCTACAGGTTTATCTAGTCAATCTTTCTGGCTAATATGAGCTCAGCTGATAATCTCTTCAGCCAGTATATGTACCCATCTCTTCATCCACCCAGTTTCCACCCAGAATATTCACAGTATTTCCAGTGGATCACCTCTACTTCCTTACACCCATTTTCCTGTTTTAGATCTGGTGGTGCCACTGCTGCTTGTGCCACTCTAATTTATGTAGCCAAACACATTTCTACATACCTGGACATGTTAATTGATAGAGGTATCAGTTCATGTCTCCACTTACTCCCTATATTCCACTAAGTTTTCTCCTATATCTGTACTTATCTCCTTCCTACCTGCTACAGCCACAGTACCTACTTGCAATAGTCCACATTTCCATATTTTAATCTATCCATATTACATTTACTCTCCTTAACTCCTCAGCCACTCAGCAATTACTTTACTGCCCAGTCCAGCTTTCTTTCTTCCACATTTATCTGTTCCACAGCCATTCAGCAAACCAATCTGTGACACACAGACACCCATCTGCTCATTTTACCATGGCCATCAGACTCAGGTGTGCTGCAACCCATTACATGCACATTTCTTGTCACACTAATGTCAGGCTTTTTCTAAGCTTTCCTTCCTTCCTTCCTTCTTTCCTCCCTTAGTTCTCCCATACCTAGCTGTACATTTTAAAATATTTCTCTTTTTTGCCATCCCCTCTTCTGTCCCTTATTTATCCTGTGGGTTCACCATGCAGCCCAGCAGCCACCTCCTCCCTCCTCCACTGCTCAGCTGTCCAGCCAGCTGCTTATACAAACTTTCTGCTCACCCAGGCAGGCCTTGCTGTCACACAACACATCCCAGTTCTCTTCTACTTCTCCTGACATGCATCAACACCACCCTTACCACACCAACCCCCTGGTTAGGCCACCTAGTTCCTGTCAAATTCACGTGCTTTCCCTCCATCATCACGTTTTCTGCATTAATATCAAATTATCCACCCTCTGCACAGCCCCCTGATTATTCTAATCCATCTCCCATCTCCCTGTGGATCTCTACCCATTTATTTATGTATGTTTATCTAAACTGTCCATCAGTTTACACCACGAAATCCAGCCACCAGCACGTGGGGCCATTTGATCTGGGTGCCCAACGTGCTCTCCCTCATTAGATAAGCTGGAATTCAGATCCACATAACTTCAGCAGTAATGATTTTATCATTCTCAGTGACCCAACCTTGCATCTGACTGATGGGTACAGGGTACAGAGAGCTAGAATAGGTATTGCCTGAGTAAATGTCGTGTAACTCCACGTCCCAAAGCAGAAATAACAACCAGCTGCAGACAAGCAGAAGTGGTGAGGGGCTCAAGGCCATTATGCCAACAAAAGGAAGAGAAGTGGATGTTGGGAACAGACAAAACAATCATCCCTGCATTGGTGAGAAGCGCGATCTTCATAGTGTGGGACCGATTTCCAGCTCCAAAATCCCCTTGGCTGCAGCAGCTGCAGTGGTGTTCTGGCAGTACCACTTTTGTCATCACGTCCATCAGGGTAAGAGAAGTGGTGTCAAAGGTTCTCACTTCACCTTTCCATCTCCCTAGAAGTTTTGTTTCCCGTTTTCCTCTGGTACTCAGAATCTTCCCCTGACCAGGTGAATCCACACCTGCCTGCAGCTGTTCTGGGGGAGCTTCCATGGAGTCAAATCTCTTCTTACTCTTAGACATCTTTTTTTTTTGTCCTGCTCAGATTCTGGACCCTGCCCTGAGTTCAAACAAGAGCCCACCTGAATGGCTGAGTTGGGAAAACCCCTCTCTAGCCCTGAGTTTGGGAGAGTTTCGACCCCGGAATTTGGATTATCAGGATGCTGAGCCCCGGGATTTGGGTTTGAATGCTTTGCTGTTATTTTATCTGTTCCCAAGTACTCTCTGAAACCAAACCGGCATTGCTTGATGCCAAAAAAAATTTGGAATCAGTCAACCATCAGGTGGCAACGACTGACAAAGCAAGTTTGGAAGTGTGTGGAGTTCCACTCCCAGGTGCCACGGAGGGAGCTGAGGACTGGGATGCCCCGGGGAGGCTTTTCTGAGTCCTTGCAAGTCGCACACGTGGCAGAGGCTGGGGGAGCGGAGGGCAGGAGTCGGGAAACTCTTGGGAAAGTGTCATAAATACCTCTCGGTGTTCCCTGAGATAGCAGAGCCCCAACATGCACTGCTGGTTGCAATCACCAGCCTCGCTGAGAAGCTGTTTGTCTCGGTCTTTGCATTAGGTAAATGCCCAACCCAAATTCACTGATAAAAGCAGACACCGAAGAAAAAAAGGAGGGGGAAAGAGAAAGAAAAAACAACCCAGAGACAAGGTCTCCTTGGGCCCCCAATCAACAACAAAAAAGGCAGCAACCAGACAGCCATTTAGTGAGCATCTCAAAGCTATCTACCGTCTGCTGGAGGGGCTTTAAAGGCATCAGATTTGTGTGTTTGGCTCAAGCCAAGCGAATTGTAGTCTAAAGCTTTTCCTTGAATTCAAGGCTGTGTTTACTGCAGTCAGGGCGAGGGGAAGGAGGCAACCCCAAAGCCCTCCCTCCTCCTCTTCCCCCACCCTGCAAGCCCCAGGCTTGAAACTTGATTTAAAAAAAAAAATACAAGATTGAATTTCAGTTTGCAGGATTAGGGAGATGACTTTTAGGGGCTGCTTGTTGGAAAAAAAGGAAAGCAAAGCAGCTGGGAGGGATTAGGCTGAGCTGGCGTCTGCACTTTCAACTGATTCAATTTTGCTCCACAAGACATTGTATCTGAGCCTTTCTGGAGACTATTCAAAGCAAATCATTTTCATTTTACCATTTGGTAAGTGATCAGAGTCTATTTTTAGTGTCTTGGAAGCGTCGGGCTTTTTCTCTCTCTCCTTTTCTTTTCTTTTATTTTCATTTCTTTTTTTTTTTTTTTCCTTTCTCCATTTTCTTCCACAACTGAATATCTGCATTTCAGGGGTATCAAGAACAGGCATGTTTGGAGGGAATGTTTGCCACAGCCAGCAGCTTAAATTTATTTTATGCCTCACTTCTAGAAGAAAGGGCTCCAGAGAGAGGTTGGAGCTGGCAGGGCTGTCAAGCCACTCTCTCAGAAAGTCTCCCAGAGCCCAGACTCTGCATCAGTTTGGGGTTTTTTTGGTGATTCCTTATGATTTTGGCAAATCCAGGCTGTTGCATGTGGGTCCTGCAGCCTGTGGGGTTGTTAGCAGAGGTTGGGGTCCTTGTGCCCAGTAGGAATGGAGCAGGGAGTGGGGGGTACTGGGGTGCACTCGAGGGTACAAGCTGTTTTTCCAGCTGATCCCCACCCCCTCCACTCCCTCCCCAAGGTTAATTTGGAAACTCGGAATTTTTTGCAAAACCTTTGGTGCCTTGGTTGCATTTTTCACTGAAAAAAAATCCCCAGAAATCAGAAAACTTTTTTAAAAATAAGAAAAGGAAGAAAAAAATCTTACCACTTGGTAAGGGAAGGGGAGGGGGGGATGCTTTTCCTTCCATTTGAAATATATTTTTCCACATTTTGCTTTTTTCTTAACTTTACTGCAAACAAAAGGACTTGAAGGGTTTTCTTTCTTTCTTTCTTTCTTTCTTTCTTTCTTTCTTTCTTTCTTTCTTTCTTTCTTTCTTTCTTTCTTTCTTTCTTTCTTTCTTTCTTTCTTTCTTTTTCTTTCTTTCTTTCTTTCTTTTTCTTTCTTTCTTTCTTTCTTTCTTTCTTTCTTTCTTTCTTTTTCTTTCTCTCTCTTTCTCTCTTTCATTCTGGGAGGGGTTTGGTCTGCCACACTGCTTCACAAATTGAAACTCTTCTACAAAACGGAGATACAGGTTCAGAGTCCCACAACATCATCCTTTGCCCCTCCACAACCACAACTGGTTAAAAGCCTTTCCCTTGCTGGCCTCGCCACAGATTCGTTGTGTACCTCTAGGACAAGTTATTTGTTGTCTTTGCATCTTCTCTGACACAAAATGCCTGTAGCAGGGAACAGAAAATGCCGGGGGGGGTTTTCCACCTCAGACTGTGCTGCAAAACATCCCTTTGCTCCAGGAGCACAAATGCCCTCTCTGCCCCAGGGATGGCAGATGACCACTGAAATATCAAACCCTGCATTTCCAAATCAAAAAACCAACCTGTGGACGAGAGTCCTGAAGGATGAATGTTTCCCTTTCCTCTGTTATATTCTCTAGGAGGTGCTTTTGCTATTAGTGGTGTCTATAAAGCACTTGTTCTGTGTGACAGGGTGCAGATTGCATCCCAGATTGAAGGGGTGAGTTTATTCAGTTTAGTTTGTAAATGGGGAAAGGCACCATCAGCCCCTGATGGGCATCCCTGTGGTGGTGGGAGGGTTTGGAGGAACAAGGGCAGGAGCCCTCCTGAGGCCAGAACCCTGTGCTTCTCAAAGGGCTCCTCACAGTGAGCCCTTACCCTGCAAGAGGCAGCTCGAAAGGATGGAGCAAAACCACCAGGAGGAATGTAACAAAACACTCCCTCTGTGCTGGGGGGAGAGCAGTGTGAGAAACCCCAAAAGCACCAGATCCAAAAAAAAAAAAGCTGTGGGTGAAGGCAGGGAGACCAGGGACCACGCCCTGCCTTGAGAAGATCTTTAGGAAGGCTTGGTGAGATGCCTAGGATCAGCTAGTCCTTAAAATCAAGGGAAAAGCCTCTCCTGCCCTGTTCTTGCAGTCCTGGGCTGAGCCAAAAGCAATCCCCCACCCCCAGAGCAGGCAGAGAGAGCTGAGCTGCTGTAACAGCAACAGATCTTTATTCACAGGCTGGAGCGAGAAGGAATCTGCAAGCAGGGGGAGAGAGGGTGGAGGGGGCAAAACACAACTGATCTTGTAAAGGAGACCCTTAA
>NW_020956744.1:65245-79186 GCF_003031625.1 Empidonax traillii | reverse complement strand
CTTGCAGTCCTGGGCTGAGCCAAAAGCAATCCCCCACCCCCAGAGCAGGCAGAGAGAGCTGAGCTGCTGTAACAGCAACAGATCTTTATTCACAGGCTGGAGCGAGAAGGAATCTGCAAGCAGGGGGAGAGAGGGTGGAGGGGGCAAAACACAACTGATCTTGTAAAGGAGACCCTTAAAAAATACCGAACATGAAGGGCCCTCGCACAAGCCTTTTATTTATCAGTCAGCAGAAGGAAGAGGAGAATGCAATAAGTGCGTGGCACACAGGGAACTGGGGGTGGGAGGGTCTCTTCTAATAAAAAAGAAGGGGCCTGAACAAAGAGAAAGGTTCTGCTAAACTGATGGTGGCAGATGGCATCAGCCCCACCATGTTCCCCTTCAATCAATTGCGGGAAAATATAGTAAAGCAATTTAATGAAAACGCTTAAATAAGCAAACAGTGCAGTTAATTGAACCCATATGCATTAGGAAGGAAATCTAAAGTATACTGATTCATTAAGTTTTATATAACTGTAAACCCCCAGAACCTAAGACAGAGTAAGAAGCCATGATGAAGTGCCAACTAGAAGGGGACCTTCTACACAGCTTCGCTTCGGTCTGTTTTGTTATGACAAGAACAAGTGGTTTTAACAAGTACACCATAAATCAGGAGTGTGCAGTCCAGCCTGGAGTCTTCCAGGTACCAAACTGAGCTGCAAACTCACATTCCTTTTCCTCTGGTAGGCTTTTTTTTTTTTTATTTTCCAAGGCAGAAATAACTGGAACTTGGATGCTGCCATCTGCAAAGAAAATAAGCAGTGAAGAGCGGCTTTGAGATCCTTACTAATTTTTTTTTTTAAATTCAAGTAAACTTGGTGTTGTACCTGGATGACACTCCCTGAGACACTTTTAACTGAGTTAACATGAGCCACATGCCCCTCACACCTGGCTTTGACTGGTAAACTAAACTCCTCTCTTTGGCAGTGAGCACAACTCTCCAGCTGTGACTTTTGGGTAGGGCTGGCATAGACAGAAAGCTGGGACTGGAAAGGCAACTGCTATAAACACAGCTTAAAAACCACCCAGACATAAAATCCTGGGCAGAAAGCAGCTCTGGCACCACTGAAGCAAGTTCAAAAGTCCCCTTTGATTACAAGAAGGGCAGAACTTCAGGAGACCAGGAAACCTTTGGAGGTGCTGGGTTCAGGATTCACCTTGTGTGATTTGGGTCTGGAGGTATCAGCTTTGGTTCCTGCTGTCACTGAGCTCTCCTTGGCTTATGAAACAAGATCTGTTTAGTTTTTGGAGAAATCTGGTGAACTGCAAATGAAAGCCAACACGTGATGATGAATTTATCTCAAGGCACAACTCAGAGCTGGGCTTTGGGGATTTTGGTGATGATTCAAAGTGCTGTTGCAGTGACAGGATGAGACCTTTATCCTCAGTAACTTGGGTCTGAAATGAAGGTGACCTGCAGCCAAGGGAAGGGTCCAAGGCTAATTGGAAGGGCTTCTCAGAGCATCCAGGCTGATTCAGGAGGTCCTCAGTAAACTGTGAAGACACTGAAGCCTTTCCCATTCATATTCACCTGCTGGTATGTCCAAGTCAGCAGATGGGGGATGTAACAGGAGAAAAAGCTACAAAATCAAGTTTGCATTCATTAGGGTTGACCAGGGAGGCTAAATCATTGCACAGTGCAATTCTTGCTGCTCAGGACTGAAAAAAACCCAAACAAACCAAAAAAACCCCCAAACACAACAAACCCAACCACCGGAAAACAAGCACGAAAGAAACAAAGATCTTTAAAGAACATGCAAAACATTATGGAAAAAATATCGATTAAAAAAACCCAATAAAAATAAAGGCACGATAGGCTTCTAGGTGGGGTCTTCATGGAGACTTCTTAGAAATAGGATGTTGTCTTGGTCTCTCCCCAGGTGGTGTCATGGGGGTGCCAAGGGATGTGGAGTGATGGGGGCACGAAGGTGCACGGGGTGCTCTGGCCCTGCTGTGAAATAGAGGGAAAAGCTGTGCTGGTAGGTGACTACAGCAGCCCCTGCTTGAATTTCCTGGATGTCAGGCACAGTTAGTGTCAGGGAGAGCTCAAGTGCTGGCCCCAGTTCAACAAGGCACTTAAGCACAAGCTTAACTGTAAGTAGGTACTTAAGTCCCTCCTTATATAGCAGCACATATGTTAACGCCTGGCTGAAGCCCGGGCTAAGTGCATGCTCAAAGTTAAGCGTCTGCTTAAGAGCTTTGTTGAGTCCGGGGCTGTTGTTTACTTCCAACAATTGATGTCTCCTGGAATATCCACAGTTCTGGTCGCAAACCTCACCCATCTGTTTTCTCTTAACGTTATTAATAGAGTCATTCTTCAAAAAAAAAAGACAACCATACAACGGCGAGGCGATCCCTGGAAATCTGGGATTTCTGCGCTCAGGAGAGCGAGGGACCAACAAGCCACGAGCATTTCCACGGAGATCCCTCCATGCTCTCCGATCTCCCGTTTCGCTCCGGGGAGTTTGAGGGAAAACAACACTGTTACAAAACGATGTGGGAGTCGCTCACCACACAAATAATCTGAATTCATCTTGATTACAAAAAAAAAAAAAAAGTGTTTCCATTTTTAAGAACCACAGGGAGTGCTGGAATATAAACTTGTAAATGACAAATTGTTTATGTAAATGTGTGTCAGGTTGATATATATATATATATGTAAATGACATAAATAAAAATTGGTCCTATAAATAGAATGCCTATGTCAGGAAATCTTGAGCTATTGGAGATTATCAGAACATGGCTTAACTCCACCATCAGGTAGGGACATCTTAGGGAAATGAAGGTAATTCACAGTTTGAGTTCTTTACAGTGATTCCCACTCCCGATGGGATTGGTCCCATAGAAATAAAGCTCCTTGTTAAAATTCACCGTGGTGAGTCCAGGAAAACACTATTGGGGTGCTCCCAGGTCTGCCAGGACAGATGAGGCACAGAGAGCAATGTTTAGAATTTATTTACTTTTGCCTCATTGTTGGGCATCCCTCCCGTGCCTTCTTCCCTTTGGGAACAAGACTGTTTGTTCTGTTGCTCCAGGCAGGTACCAGCATCTCCATGGAGGTCCCAGGGAGGATTTGGGGACCCACCAAGGCCCCACAGTGTCCCCAGAGTGGTGAGTGACCATCCCAGCCACGATTTCACTGCCCAGGGCTCAGGTCTGCCACCAGCCCTCCCAGCCCTGCCAGGAGGTTTCCCAAGCGATGCTGGAGACTGAGACCACAATAGAAGGAAATCACTAAAGCTGAATTGCTCCAAGTAAGTCCTCAGCAGGGTCTGACTGGTAAACATTTAACAAGGAGAACTCCCTATCCTCTCCTGGTACGTATTAAACTAATACATTTATTTTAACAAGGGGAACGGTTTCCCCCAAGCTCCCGCTCAATTTGAGCCCTTGACTTCTACAAAAGCCTCAGTAAGGTTGGCTTCCTGGGGCTCAGTAATTCACTGGGACTAAACGAGAGATGGCTCTGAGCCATGAACTCGGAGTCTGGAGGCGACAGGACCTCCCCAAGGTTGGGCAGAGCTTGGTGCTGGGGTTTCCATTCTCCTCTGCCTCCAGGCTGGTCCAACGCCCACCTCAGGACATCCCAGGTTCTGAGCACTTCAGCCATCCTGTGGAGCCAGGGTGACTCCATCCCATCACGGTTTCCATGTGTTGGAAGCGGTTCACACGTCAGGTCCTCCTCACAGAGGCTTTGCAGAGCTCCAGCTCCACAAGCACCTAATCCCACTCACTCTTCCTCCATGCCCAGTCCTTTTGCTGCCTCTCCCCATGCTCAGGTGGAGCTGGGTGCCATGGGCAAGGACATGATGCTGGGAGAGTGAGCAGCTCCCATCCCTTCTGCCCAGGCTGGTGATGCTGAGGGTTTATTCCCCCTCAGCTCTGCTCTTTGCTCCATTCCATAGACCAGAGGGAGACTCACAACACCCCAAGAGCAAAAGTGTTTCACTACTGATGATCCTCCAGGGTGGCCAAATCCAGTAGTCCTCAGGAAGCCCTGCTGAGCCATCTCCTCGTGCTTTCTGGCCTGAACAGGACACACTCCCATCTGTAACCCCTGTTTCTGGGGGCCACAGAGATGGTCCCATCCTCTGTGGGCAGCGGGGACTCTGATGCTGTTCCCTGCCATCCCAGAGCCAGAAGAGCCCAGCACTGCCCTCATGGACTGCAGGCAGGCTCTGAGGCTGCTGGACCCTCTCTCACTGCCTCAGTAATATTTTTCAGGCTTTCCCTCAAGGAAATAAAAATCTCTGAAATCAACTCCCAGCTTTGCATCTTTGCTCCGAGCCATCCCATGACTCCAGCACTTCCATTCTGACTCACGGGCAGAGGGCAGGTTTGAACAACTGTGGCTGCCTGTGCCAAGGCAATTATGACTCCTGGCATCTCGGCCCAAAAGCCTCTGGGAAGCTTCCCCTGCTCCTCTTACCCCACTGGCAGCGTGTGTGATGATGCGTGACATTCCCAGCACAGACGCAGGCACGGCACTTGGGGTGGGAAATGGAAGATGCAAGTCCTTGATGCGTTGGGAAGAGCTCCCTGGTGCCATCAACCATCTTCTGCTCACAGTCCCTGGAGCAGAGACTGCCTTGGCATCTCCCTCTGTGCCCACAGTGATGTCGTGCTGGGAGATCCTTTCGGGCGAGGCCACGAGCCTGGAAACGTCCAACAAAACCTGCTGTGGCCTGAGCACCTGACATTTTTTGTCCTGCCACTGGGATCTCACATCATGTTTATCCTTCACCACCACCAAAACCTCACCTGTGAGGTATCTCTCCAGGTATTCCTTCCCCAGGTATTCCAGTCTGCCTTCAGTTCTTCACAATATTTAGTGAACTCCCCTCTTGAAAGGGGCAGAGGAGGAACAAGGAACGTTCACCTCCCCCTCACAAGCAAGCAGAAGGTCCATCCCTGTCCCTATCTCCACCTGTCCCAGCCCACAGCAGGCAGTGAGGTCTCTCCCACCACCAGTAGGAAAATCAGTAGGAAAATCCTTTCCACTCTGTTTTTCTGGGACTGTGATTCCAGCAAGCCTTACAACAGCTTGGCAGGACAGTAAATAAGAAACAGATTTCCAAATGTTTTGATTTACCATTTTTTTTCTCTCTCTTTGTAGCATCTAAGCCCAGGGGCTGAGGACCTGACTCCAGAAAGTCTCTGTCCTGCACCCACAGGCTGGCACCCAGCACGGGCTCAGCCTGGCAGGGGAGTATCCTGGAGGGGAGCATTCCATGTGAAGCAGCAGCTCATCAAGACAGGGGAGCTGCACACAAGTCTGTTCAGAAGTGCCCAATTTCAGTGCAAAGTGGAAAATTGGACAGAAAAGCAGGCCCTGGAGTGCATCCCATGCTGAGGGTGGTAAGCAATGAAACATTCACTGAAATGGCTCCTGTGCTGGTTTGAGGTGTTGTGCTGCTGCCTCTCACAGTTGTCCCCCAGTTGCATTTTCCCCTCGTGGTGTCTCACACCTGTGAGCATTAATGATGGGTCTGAAAGCTCTGGGACTGATTCCCACATCAGCATCATTCCAGAACAACTTTAGTCCAGAACAACTTCCTCAGCTGGAACTGGTGTGCAAGAGGAGCATGAACTAAAGAATCCAGGTAAGGATCCCTATTATAACAAAATACTCGTTTTCAGGTCTTCTCTTAATCTCCTTCTAACTGGATTCTGCACTCCTTGAACTCAGGGAAGTTCCCACTAAATTCAAACCCTCCCCTACAACGTTCCTTGCTGCTGGCACAGGCAGAGCAGATAGCTCTGGGTAACGTGATTTTTGTGTATCAGAGCATGCTGCTACCTCTGAGTGCCTTATCAAGCACAGCATCCACCTAAAGATCACCTCTTGTGCAGGGTGAAGCTGGGCTCCATCCAGGAGCATAATTTTGGAACAAACTTTGAGCCCTTTTTTTTTTAAAGGAAAATCCCTGTAGGATGGGGATATCTTGCAGAATAAAGGCTGTTCTCCCTGTCTGATTCACCCAGGTGATGACTAAGCTCACAAAGCATTCCTCAGCTTGTGTTTTACTCACAGATCTTCCATCCAACACTTTCTCCCAGCACAAGAAAATAATGCACTGCAGCCCAATGATTGCAGCAGGAAACCCCTTCTCTATCCACTTCTCCCTTTCATTTTTCAGGGTCTGCAGCCTGGGAGAAATACATCCCAACACCTCAAGGGACCCCTCTGGCAAAGATCAGTCTCTGGTCTGCATATAAAACTTTATCCTCCTAAATTAATTTTTCTCTTTTAAATACAGTGTTTCACACAGTGCAGATTTGGGTGCAGAATACATCAGACTTGGGTAATGAGGTCAGGTTAGTCCTACCCTGGTTTCAGCCAGAGCCAGGGTGGCAGCAGGAGGTGATCCAACCTCTAACACCAACATGCCTTTAAGCATCCCCATCGTCTGCTGGGCAAGGCTGACTTGCAAAGCAGGCAGATAAAGTGTGTGCTCATGCATTTTGCAATACTGGCACTCTGATGCCATGGGACACGGTAATCCCAGGGATCACAGAGCTAATATTTGGAGTGGAGAGCTTCAAAGCAGTGTCTAGGTGCTGCAGGAGCTGATGCTGGCGTGGATTTAGTTCCCAACCATAATTTTCTCTACTATTTTCTTTGCTGCTACAGAGCTTGTTTCAAACTCAACTGGCAAAGCAGAGCAAAAACTCCTTGTGCATGTGGGAGCTGGACACGCTGGGAGAGAGGACCTGGAGTTTGTCACCCTCCAACCCAGGCTCACAGGCACTTCCCAGGTTGTTGCCCCTCGTGCAGGCACCTACCAACCTGCCAGACCCCCGCAGCAGCATCACAGCTCTGTGTGGAAGTGCTGCAGTGTGGAAAGCACAGGCTGGAAAACAAAAATGTCATGGGCAGCCTCCTTGAGCAGGCCAGGGGTGTCCAAAATCCAGCCACAGGCACGTGCATGCAGTGCACGATCACACACCAGTACACACAGGCTAGCAAGTCATGGTGGGCAGAGGTTTGTACTAAACAAAGTCCTACTGGATTATAAGACAAAATCAGCATCACCCTGGCAAGTAACTTGGGAAGTAATTAAGAGCAGTTTTATAGGTGCAAGATCCCGCTGTGCCAGTAAAACCGTGTCTGAGTCTTCTGATGGACACGTGTAGGGACGTGTGTACCACACAGGCCAGGCTCAGCCTGCAGGTGTGCCAGTGCCTGCTCATCCCACCTCCCTGATGGGCTGAGGGCACTCCAGATGGGATCCAATCCACCCACTGCACATTGGGGAATGGCTCCACCTGCCTGGGAGCTGATTCACACGGCGTATGAACCAGAACTCAAGGGCCGTGGTCCCAAAAGGTTGGACCAAAAAGCTTTATGAAGTTGGGCTTTGAGACAGCAGTGGAGGAGCCGTGTTGAGAGGTTGGAGACGCCTCACTGCCCTACCATCTGATCACCCAGCACCTCCAGGCTGGGCATCCTGGAAAGGGAAGCAACCAGGAAGAGCTGGGTGTTTGCACAGACCCAGGCTTTGGGATTTCAGCAGTTCAGCCCCAGCAGGACGGGCAGGAGGCTGATTCCAAGATGGTAAAAGGGAACACAACAGTGGGACCCACCAAGCCATTGGGTCCTCGCTCCCCAGAACCCTCAGCCAGTGCTTGGCTGACCCAGCACCAGGGGCTTGGGATGCAGCTCGTGTTCCCAGGCCAAGGCACCGTTTGAACCGTGCCAGTTGAAGCCATTAATAGTTGTCTTCACAAACCCTCCCAAGCTTCCAACACTATATAAACAGAAGTGAATTAAAATTATTTTTTTTCCATCACTGTTTGAAATGTGTGATGCTTTTTCTAAATGGCCCCACGAGTGAAAGAGGGAGAGGGGGGTCTGAAACAGTTCCCTGGCCTCCAGCCAGGGCCCAGAGAGTACTTTATATCTCACTTCAGGATGGTCAGAGCAGGGGTTTAAGAGGCTTTGAACACAAACAGCGTTGGGTTAGTTAAGTCCTGCTTTGACCAGTGGCGAGCGATGGAGACATAAACAGATTTCATTTGAACTGGGCTTAATGTAGCTGGGTTTACAGAGGCCCAGCTGATTTCCACATCCATCAGGAGTGGTGTATACTCGGGGTGGCAGCATGGTCCAGCAGGGAGGGCAGCCACCAGTGTGGGTGCCCCGGCGCCGGCGCTGACCCCCCGTGCACCTCCCAGCCATCCCCTCCTCTCCTTTATCTGGGACTTGGAGAGAGCTGACCTACTTCACAGAGCAAACCTGGAATCAATTAATGTCTAGCCTGCATTTAGGAGAGGCAAAACACTATATAAACATTATGTATCATTTAGCTTCTGAGGAAAAGCCATGGCCTGACAAAAGGGGCCTCTTCTTTCTATTTTGTGAAGCCCAGTTCACACCAGTGCAGCCCTCCTGTTCTTTTGGCCTGGTCCTAATTTACACCAGCGAAGATTTCTAGAAAATACCCTCTTCATCACCATGCTGTGGCTTCCAGCATGAAATAAAGGAGAGCCTGGCACGAGCGGTATCCAAGCCAAATTATTGGTGCTTCCCTACAGAGGTGAGTGGGTTGATCTTGCAGAGCTCTCCCTGCCACTGTTGAGGCCCTGCCTGCCTCTCACCAGCCCCAGAGAGCTCATCTCCACCACTCTCCTAAATCTGCCTTTCCAGTGCCAGCCCTGGTGTTGCCATTTGCAGGGTGTTTGTGCCCCAAGGCCTTCACCCAAGCTGGCTGAGAGCTGGGAACAGGAGCTCCTTGTAAAAGGGTGGAGGAGGAACCAGGGACAATTCAGCTCCTGCTGGATTTGTTCTTCATGTTCTCATTTGTAATCATTTTGTGTTTTATGAGGGATACTTCCTAAAACTTTGCCAACATGATGGAAACACATGTGGTGCTCTAACACATGATGTGACAAATTTGGGGGAGAGATGAGATAAAAACCTGCTTTTCTCCAATATCTCTGTGGCATATAGTCCAGTGAGATGGAAAATCAGTGGGGAATGGGGGTTATCTGACTTTCCCTAAGCCATGCCCACCGTCTTGGAGCAACCTGGTCTGGTGGAAGGGGTCCCTGCCCAGATGTTCTTCAAGGTCCTTTCCTAACCCAAATATTCTGGGATTCTGTGTTCCTCTGGCAACGCTGAACTCCCACTGACTGTGCAGGATCACAAGGAATGGTCATATAAAACTGTTAAGACCAAGAAAAACTCACCTGATGTTACACCAGCAGTGCCATCAAAGGCACAGCTCGTGGCTGCCTCATGTCCAGGTCACTGAAGGCACGAGCACAGGAGCAGAGGAGCAGCAGTGAGCCCTCAGCATCCCTGCTACAAGGCACCCACCCCTCTAACCCCCATCAACCAGCCAGGAGAGATGCCAGGTCCCCTCCAGGCACTTTTGTCACCGCCAACACTCGTTCCTGGGTTCCTGCCCCAGCAGGAACAAGAACAGGGGATGGGTGTCGGGGGCAAAGCCAAGCGGTGCAGCCAGCCCTGCTCTGCTAATCTGGGTCAGGGTGCCTCAGTCCCCACCACCCCTGGCACAGCAGCCCGTGCCATCGCCATCCCCCAGCCCTTGGGGTGTGCTCTGTGCGGGTGCAGCTCGTGCTGCTCTCAGCTCTGCCCTTCCCTCTCCCATCACCCCGGGCCGTGCGGGTGTGTTTGCACTCACACTGCCAGGGTGTGTTGGCGCTCACGCTGCCTGACGAAGCCAGGAGGGTTGTTCCAAGGTGTTGATGAGCATCAGGGCACAGGAAGGAGCTGCTTTGTTCCGAGGCGTCGCAGCCTCAGAGCGCCGGTTGGTTCCCCACGGCTCCGAGCAGCCCTCTCGCTGTGCCAAGGCTGCTCAGTCTTAGAAAGAGGGAGCTGGCAGGGAGAGCACTGCAGGCCTGGGCTCTGGTCCCAGCCTTGCCACAAGGTTTCCAGGAACAGGACCCAGGCTGTGATGTGTTCCCAGCCCGCAGTCGTTCCAGCGCTCAGCGTTCCTCCATCAGCAGCCGCCTCAGTGTGGGGCCAGAGCAGCGGCTGCTCCTCCACCCGCTCCCACCAAGGAAGGGAGAGCAGAGACTGCATGAATTATCTTCAGTCACAAAGGTTTCTGCCTTATTTTCATGAAAGCTGGGAGCACAGGTCGCAGGCAGGGCTCTGACAGACACCGAGGGTCCTGTTCTGCCTGAAGAGCTTTTAACTTTTCGTCCTCTCATGATCTGGCGAAGATTCTGTTTTCGTGACTTCCACAATCTCTCCCAGTGTGCCAGTGTGTTCCCAGCAGTTCCCTGCACTGAGAGAAGAGCATGGCAAAAGGGTCCCAAAATGCCATGCAAAACGGGAAGGGCCATATGTAGGGCACATGGAGAACTGTGCCCTTGGCAAGTACCCCTCCAGCCACCCAGCAGGGCAAGGAGCAGTGGAGACATCCCAGGTATTTTGAATCCTGTTGAGCCTCCTGACTCTGCAAATTTTCTTTCATATAACTGAAAATAATTTTGTCCCAAAAGATCAGAGGACAATGGCAGAAGGGCAACCCAGGAGTGGCTTCCCAACATGTGCCATGTGCACACAAAACCATTTTCAGAAGCCCTAGTCCTGATCAGTGGTAGGGAGGGAATAACACAGAGACAGTAACCACAGTCACCTGGAGTCCAGGGTAAAAGGGAATTTTTGATATCCAGGGATTTTTTTCTGGACTCCAGGCCAGACTGTGGGTTTTTTAAACAATAGGTATCACGCTGTGATCACAGGCTTGTACCACATTAAGGTTAATCCAAGATATGTAAAACTCAGCAGTCTCCATTTGGGGGATTTGTGGGAGGTTTTGCTGGTTACATGGTTTAGACTTGCTGCCTGGGGTTGGTTGTTCCCCAAATAAGATCCAGAGAAGTCCCTTGCTGAGGGAATGCCCAGGTCAGGCTGGAGTAGAGTTGTAAAAAGGCAAGTTCTTCTTACTCCCAACCTTTAATGCAAACATGTTCTCCAACCCCACTGTCCCTATAAACATGGAATGTGCCCTCTCCTCTCTCCCAGGTGTGCTCAGGGGTGGAAATGTGAGCCAGACCACGAGGATGGAGCTTGGGGCTGTGCACCCAGAGGAGACCCAGCACCCTGCTAACCCCAGGGCGTGCCAGGGCTGGCCACAATGAACAGCAGTGAATTTTCCAGCAGGATATTGATCCCATTTGTGATCCTGATCCCACACCAACACTGCATGCTCCTGGGAAATAGTATTAGTCCTCCTGATGGGGATGAATCCAGTCCATTCCTAGGATGCACCATAGGATGGTGCTTTCCTGGACTCTCAGCACAGCTCATGCTGAGAGCTCTTCCCCCAGGGAAAACAGCCACAAACCATCCATTCATCCCAAGAAAATAATTCAGTATCTCAAAAGGACATCTGGTTTTGTGGCTTGGAGTCTCTCCTGTAGTCACCTCTTCCACCATTACTGACCTGTTCCATGTGTCAACCCAAAGATCCAGGAATGGCAAATGCAGGTCAGTAAATGGGATGGTGAAACAAAACCCATCCATAATTATGGTATCAGGGTGCCTTTTGAAACATGGACAGGTTAGTAACAGAGTAATGGATTCCTCTGGATAAGGGATGCAGCTGTTCCCAAGCTCCTGCATTAATAAATTAGCTGAGTAAAAATGATCAGTCCAATTAACCCCCGTGCCTTGGGGTTTGAGCACAATCTGACGGTAGAATAACATCTCTGGTGTCCTCAGTGTCTGGCTGCTCCTTCTCTGCCAGGCAGGACAAGAGACCACAACCATCCTTCATCTCCAAACCCACTGAGTTTGGTCTCAGTTCTTGGAGGAAACAGCAGAGGGTTTTCCTGCCTCCCTGAACACGAAGGTCTCTCTGGCAGGCACAGCCCGGGACCAGCAGAGGAACAAAAGCCTTTCAACCCCCCAGATCAGGTGACATTTTTGCCAAGTTACGTCATGGGGTCGGGCAGGTTTGGGCTGGGGCACGTGGTCATAAAGAAAAGCAACCACCCAGAGCTGGGGGTGGCAGGGGGGCTGTAAAACACTCCCAGCAACTGCACTGCCTCCCATGCAGGACCATCAGCTCATTTTGGATCACCAAGGCTTCTTCTCCTGCCTCAGGAACCACTGCAGAGTCCCGTGAGCTCTTATTGAGAAGGAGCTTTGTGGCTCACAGTCTTCACAAGCAGTAAACTACATCAGAATTAATCCCAAATATATTTTTTTAAAAAGCAGAAAAGTTGATTTTCTTTTTATATTTTTTTTTTTAATAGAAAAACCTGGCATTTTGAAAGTTTATTTTGAAATTGAAATAAGGCTGAATGGGGCCTACACTGAAACGCGGATTGCAGCTAACAGAACGTCTCTGTATGGAATACAACAAGGAAATTATTTCCTCAAGGTGGAAATTTATTGCTCCAAGGTGGAAGGCAGAGTGTTTTAAAGAGGTTTTTAATTAATAAAGGGAAACATGCCAAGAATGTGTTGCATGTTTGAGCTCTCTGCACTAAATACTGCTAACCTGTTGAGGGCTAATTTAGGCTGAAATTAATAAATAACAATACACACAGAGACATAAACAGCCTCCCACACCTTCAGCAAAATGCATTTAGATGGTTCTATCGCATTTTAAACAAATTTTAGGCAAAGAGGTGTTGTTGTCTCTTGGGATGCCAAGTGGCTCAGGGCACTTGTCATCCCTTCAGGTCAGGACACAAAGCCAAGTACCAAATGCCTGTGGAGCTGGCGGGGCTTTGCAGGATATTTCCAGCATCCCTGGGATGGGAAGGGATTGTGAGACCCTGAAGAATTTTTCTCTTTGGCGTTTTCCCCCCCAGCAATGCCTTTCCAGGCACTCTCACCCAAAGCCAGGCTGCGGTTTCCCAGTGGTCCCAGTCCCTCAGGTGTTAAGTCCCCCCGACTTCCATCAAAACCTGGTGCTGCATGGCCCAGGTTTTCAAAGGCATTGAGGCTCTTAAACTGGCAGATTTGTGCTGACTGGGATTTTTTTTCAAAGCACCTCAACATTTTAAGTGTCTCAGGGGGCAGTGGTGCCAAATCTGATCCTACAGGTTTTCCTCCTCGTGGTCCCCGGACGAGGCATCTCCTGGCAGTGAGTGCATGGCGTGAGGCTCAAACCAACAAACACACATTTACCTGGATTTAAATCTCCCCAATTTTGCCATGCATCACTTTTCTCTCTCATGATCAGTCAGCCCAAACTGGAGCATCTGATCCCCCGTCCCTAAATCACTCATTATTTCATGCACTCCTCCCTTCTCCCAGCGACACAGAATAATTAACATATAAAAGCCTGGTGATAAGTGAAGTTTACGATCCAAACTAGAGGAATGAAGGCTCAGAAGTGAACATTATAAGAGCCCTGTGCCAATAAACATCCCACTTCTGGTGGGCTACCCAGCCAATTAATTACAGGCAGAAATGCTGGCTGAGCATTCATTGCCCACATCAGCTCCTTGCTGAAAAATAAACCTCCAGAGTCGTCAGGAGAAAACTAAGCAGGAGATGGTGCGCTGGAGAGAAAAATACACACAGACCAAGAATGGGACATGACCTATGTTTTAGAGATTTGTTGGTTTTTTGGTGTGTCTACTCTGCTGTAGTAAAAAAAAGAAAATCTCTCCCCTCATTTGGGGAGAAAGAAACTGGGGGGGGGGGGGGGAGAAATACAATGGGCAAGTCATGGGCTTCTTAAAAAATCAGGAATTATTCATTTTCACCTTTTCTCATGGGCTGCCAAAGAGCATCAGCCCCTCTTGTGCCAGTCAGCCCCTGACACGTGGGTACAGGAGAGTCCTGGGCTTGGATCCCTCCCTCTGTGCTGTGACTGAACTATGGAGAGGAGCTCCACACTCATCCCACTACTGTCCTTGGTGAGCTGGAGGATGGGGAGGGGCTGGAAACCTTTGGTTGTCCCC
>NW_020956744.1:6075-64207 GCF_003031625.1 Empidonax traillii | reverse complement strand
GAGGAGGAGGAAGGGCAGGAGGAGTCCCTGTGCAGCCAGACTGAGCCGTGACTCACACACCAAGAGAGACTTTTGCTTTCTAACATGTCCCTGCAGAGCTGAGGGAGCCCATCCCCAGAGCCCTGCAGCACATCTGATGCCGCTGCCTCTCCTTTCAGGATGACTTTTTGCAGTTTACTGGACCTGAGCTCCCACTGCGGGGAAAGAGAAGGATTATTTGCTGGCCCCCTTTCAGAGTGGATCCTGTGAAGGTCTGATCTCCAGCCTCATGGGGGCTGAGCAGCAATCCCAACCACACAGCACACTGCAGGCATCTCTCAGCCTCGAGTTTTTTGCTTTTTAATTTCCTGTGGCCTCAGAGCACCACTGGAGGGTCTCCCAGGGACGGCGTTTCCCATACACCGTGGATGAGGTTGGTGGAGGGGACACAGCGAGTTGTATCAGTCCCAGCACAGGAAAGCTGCCTGCAAGGAGGTTGTTTCTGACGGATTATCCAAATATTTCAATCCACAATTAGTCTTAGAGCAAAAAAAGCCCCTAAAACTCCAGGGGAGTTATTTAACCTGGTGGCTGGTAGCCGTGAGCTGAAGCTGGGATTAGTGATTAGTTTGCAGGAGCAGCAACACGCTGCCTTGGGGTGCGACTCTGTGGGCTCATGGGGAGCAGGTACCAGGCTGACCCTGAGGAGGAGCCAGCACAGCAGAGGAAAATGTATTTTGGGCAGCTTCTCAGGCTGTAACATCACAGAGCAGCTCCAGCAATGCCACCATCGGGGAAAGACCCAAACCCTGCACGCCGGCTGCTCTGGCTCAGGGCTGGGCTGATGGTGCTCCTCACAAGAGAAGGAGCCCTAGGCTGAGTTTGCTGGCCCAAATCCAGCACCTGTCACTAAATTCCTGCTGTCTGAATTTGCTGTGAAGTTCCAGCTCAGTCAGAGAGGCTGTGCACCCCCTCCCCGTGGCCCCCGGCACCCCACACTCACCACACACGTACAGGGAAAGAGCTGGGCAGATGTGGGAGCACGGAGTGGCTGGGAGCTGGCTGCTGTGGATTTAGGGAGCTAAAGGAAAAGCATCACAGGGCTCCCCTGCCCAGCTCTGCAGAAAGCTGGGGGTGCTGCCAAGACAGGGTGGGAGGTGAAGTTCAGTGCAGTTTGGGGCTGCTCTTCAGAAAACGCCAGGAAACCTGTGTGAAAACCAAAGCAGCCCCAAAATAAAAGGTGCTTGTGTACGGAAAGATCCTCTTTATGGCATCTGCAGGGTCAGGATTTCACTGTGAGAGTGCCTCCCAAGTCAGCACTCACTGGAAAAGAAAGTGGAAGCTGTTTATCCCCTGTTTTTATGTTATTATTATTATTATTATTATTATTATTATTATTAATGCTCACCTTGCTTGCAGGTCTGTGGGATGCCCCAAAGTTAAGAAGAAATTACTAAATTATGGATAAACAAGTACTGGTGATAAAACTTGGAGCATTTCAAAGCCATCCTCCCCTTTCCTGAGCATTTTTCCCTCTTTGCAGGTCAGGATTCTCAACACCCCCAAGGACAGCTCTGTGCCACAACCAGACAGTGCAGCTCTCCGAGCTGAATTAGTTGATGGGGATTTTTTTTTTCCCCCAGAGTATGTAAATAAATATCAATATTCTAAACCAAAGACCTCCCAGTAACGAAATACTATTTATCTTAAATTCATCTTCAAACTAAACAGCTTTGTCACATATGTACAATAATAAAGAAACAAATCCCCAAAAGAGGAATTTGGTTTTATTGGTTTTATTCCACGCACACACAGTTATGTATCAATTGCTAACAACAGGCTTTTCGCAGTTCATTGGAGACGCTGTCAAAACTTTGGGTGAAGCTCCTTTCGCTTCCCCACCAGTAACAGGAGACATCACAGCCTGGTTGCTTGATTTAGTTTTATTCACTCCCCACAAGAGCGACCATTTCCAAACCATATCGGGGAAATCCTCCCCTTCACTGGGGGAAGGCACTTGTGAGAAAAGGACATCTGAGCACGCAGCCTGAATCTGGCTCTTTTTAGGTATTAACTCGATATCCCAAGCAGGGTTTCTGACAATAAACCCCAACATCTCGCTTCCTGCGACTAATCAGCACATGACAGTGGGGCTCGCCGAGGATTTACCAAAAAAAAAAGCCTCTCTAATTTTATCGACGCGAGCGCTTGGGTGGCAGCTCGTGGCATTTCGCAGCCCCCAAATCTCCGGGAGACCACACACCTCGCACATCCCCCCGGGTACAGGTTCTGGCACTGGCCTCTCAGCTCTCAGGCAGTGGCTGTGCCGCCAGTGTCATCCCAGCAATGCGCTCCGGCAGCTCGGAGGTGTCAATCTCCCGGGAGCTCCGCGCCCGGAGCTGCTCCCAGGGCATGACACAGCACGCTGGGGACACTCAGCAGTTGGGACTGCAGGGAGAGAGGCCCTCCTGGGAGCCCGGAGCAGGGCTGAAATCTCCCCGCCGGCACTGGGAATCTGTCGGGGTGAGGATCACGGGATAAAAGCAAAGAGACGTGGAAACCGCGGAAGAAATGGTTTTAAACCTCGACAGCGGGACCTGCAGCTCCTGCAACAGCGTGTGCAGTGAGTAATTGTAGCTACAGCAAAAAAAAAAAAAAAAAAGAAGGACATGGTGAGCATGGGTTCAGCTGAGCCCAGCTTAGCAAGAATCCTGCTAATGCCGCTTCCTTCACGCCGGCAGCTCTGGACAGGGCTCTGGGCACCCGGCCAAGCTACCCTGGCCTGATGCAGCAGGTCCTGGAGCATTACAGCACAAGTAATGGCTCAATCCTGCGAGGTGCTGAGCACTGGCCTGGCCAAGCACTTAAGCCAAGCAGGCTTCATTTACTGATGTGAGCACTGGGAGCTCACCAGGGTTTTTTTTTTTTTCCCATTTGCTGTTCCAGAGCTGAAGTTTTCACCACTTGCAAGATCCAGTCCTGCACCTGGAAGTGTCCAAGGCCAGGCTGGACGGGGCTTGGAGCAACTTGGAAGGTGTCCCTGCCCATGCAGGGGACTGAACAAGATGAGCTTTAAGGTCCCTTCCAACCCAAACCAAGCCAGAGGGGACTGACCTGGCTGAGCTGCTCTTACCCCGTGTGAAGTGCAGGGAGGTACAAATCTATAGGAGGGAAGTGGCCAGGCATGGGGCAAGATCATGTGGCAGCTGCCACAAGCTCCTCTGGGCTTGGGGAACGCTGACACACGTGGGTGGGCTCCTGATTCCATTCCAGCTTGGTTTAGTTACTAAACTTACTTATTTGTATATTCAAAACTTATTTGTTGCTGGTTTCTCTGCTGCATCCTCCTGTAGAGTCAGCAGTGGGAAAGGACAAGCACAGGCATCCAGAAGGGTCTCAAGACTAAGGTCTTAAAGGGCAGTAAAGCTAAGCCACTCTTTTTACAAAATATCTTGTCTCAAGGGGTTTGTGACATCAGGGTTACAAGGAAAAGAGGGATACCATTTAAACACAAAATATGTGTGGACACTGCATTAGAGCAATTTACATCTTGGTTAAACCAAGGCAGCAGCTTTGTCAATAAACTGAGCCAGCTTCACATCTCTCTTGCTCAGCCCACCGCAGTCATGGGAAATCAGAGTTATCTGAACCTGTCAGAAAAGAAAAGAAAGGGGTTACACAATCATTTTGGTCTCTGAGTTCACTGGGAATGCTGTGTGTCTCCACAGTGAACTGCTTTCACTGGGTACTCCTGGCAAGGACAGCGCTGGACCCTCCCTGCTCAGGCAAACCAGAGGATGCTGGAGGTGAGGAGGTTTAACAGAGCCTGGAATCTCCCCAAAATGAGCCCCTTTGCAGAATAACCCAGGCTTTGCACTCCTGGGCTTCATCCAAGAAGAGGTGTCCGATTAAATCACTCGCTCTTTACAATCAAATTCCACGGATCGGTTTCATGGAGAACCTGGGCCAGCGACCAAACTGCAAGAGTTGGGTCAGGGGCTCGTGTGTTTTGTTAAAAACCTGCACCCTGAAGGTGAAGAAATTGTTAAGCTTGTTGCAGATTAATTAAAAAAACAAAAGCCAGACCAGTGCACGTTGCTGTGACGTGGCTGCCTCGTGGGTCTGTCTAGACTGAGCCAGATGCCAAGGTGGGCATTGCTTTGTCTTGCCTTTGACTGAGATTTTTGGAAGACAGGGGAGGAAAAAAAAGACAAATTCTGAATATTCCAGAAAGCCACGAAAATCATGAAGAGCTGGCGATCAGGACTTAGCCCAGTGATCATTTAATGTCCCTTAAACAGGGTGACCTGAGGGGCTGATGGGGTAGAGCCTGTGCTGGGAGGCTCAGCTGGGATGTCCTGCTGCAGGCTGCTCATCCACATGGTCTTTCTGTTAGCATATTTTTAGTGGGGTTGCCATATAGTCACCAAATGCTACACCAAACAAAGTGGTACAGCGCAATGAGAAGTATTAGAAAGTAAAACCAAAGGGAGAGCAATAATTTCCCCCTTCACACAGCACCTTTCATTCGAGGGCTGCAGTAATCCTTGTGACCCTTGTAAATATGAGACCACCCTCAGTTAGGTAACATTATAAACAAATTTTATAAGCTGCTATGCTGAGACATAGGAGCCTACAATTTTTAAAAAATCACACCTAAATTCAGACTGCCAGGCTCCCATTTGGGTACCAACACACCAGCAGTCTGCTGCCCTGCACCGCTGAGCTCCCGACTCGCTGCACAGAAGGGAATGAGAGCTGGTGAGCAGTTTCAAAAGAGTGATTTATTCAGGCTGGCTAAATAAGAGTTTAAAGGCTTCAGTTTTATTTTTAGATCTCAGCCAGAGAGGTGAAGCCACGGGCCCAAACCGTACAGCTGGCAGCAGGCGCAAAGGGCTTCATTCTCCATCCCTCACCACCGCAGAGCTCAGCATCTCTTTAAAATCTCAAATCTCTTTATAAAGACACCTCTCATTCCTCTATCTTGCAGACAAGCTACAAATAAGGCAGAGAGAATGGGGCAGTGGTTTGGTCTCCTTAACTTGCCCTGGGAGTAACTGGGGCTGGTGAGCACATTACCTTGTTGTAGACATTGAACCATTCCGGGTGGTGATTCATCTTCTCTGCTTGTAGAGCGACCCGGGTCATGAATCCAAAAGCCTAGGGAAGGAGAGAGCAAAGAGGAAAATACTCTTCTACCTGCCAGAGCTGGCAGCAGATTGGCAAGATTCACCCAAAATCTCAAAAACTCCTCGAGATGCTGCAAGGGAAGCACCTCGGTGTTAAAGGAGCATTTCAGCTTCTCATGCCACTGGTGCATTTCCCAACACTGCTGAAATCATGGTCTGCAGGCCCTGGGAAATCACTCTGCTCAATGTCACTCACTCCAGGACTCAAAGCTATTGCAGAAGAGCCCTGATTTTACCTTCAGCATCCAACAGGGATTTTAAATATCCATCCCAACCCCTTCTCCCTTACTGCACTTTAGAAACGTGCCATTTCTAATGGAGCACCGTGCCACAGTATTACCAACACTGCTTCCAGAAACACATCCTTCTGCCTAACTATTTTGTTATTTACTTTACTGGGGAGAAAAAGGCAGCAGGTGGGTTTGCCCCTCTGCTTTATGAGAAATATTTTCCCTTAAAATGAGTTCAAATAGGCTTTCCAATCCTCTGCCCCTACGTTCTGCACGGCACACTCCCCCAGGACACAGGTTTTATCACAGGCTCAGAAAGAAAATAATAACAGGCCCTTGCCAAAATACTTAGGAGCAAATCACTGCCTTGTAGAGAAAATTAGAATGTCCATGTAAATCAAGAATGCAATTATGCAGCGGGGCCCAAAGGGCCCGGCAGCGCGAGCAGGACACGTCTCAGCAGAGAGCTTTGTTCAGACCGAGCTCCATCCACCGGGTTCAGGACCCGAATTAAGATGCAAAGCTGGGGGAACATCCACGTTACAGTCTGGTTCAGATTATAATACAGCAAGCTCCACAAACCCCTACCTGATTTAGGTAGTTTTTTAGTGCTAATTTATGGAAGAGAATGTACACGGCCCGCATTCCACCGAGCGATGGCCATTTCAAACAAACATGTGGTCCATGAATAACATATAATGGTTGATAATAGTTTCAAGTCTTTTTTCCTCTCACAAATTACAAAAACCTTTAAGGAAAGGAAAAAGAATCGGTGCCTGGATGAAGTATGACTTTGTTGGTCGCTTTGCCAGTCAAATGAATGCAAACGTTATAATCAGAGAAAATCACTCCAATGAGGTTTGTCATTTGGAAATCACCAAACTGTCAGCAATTAAAAAGCTTTTTTTTTCTTTGACCCAGGAGCATTCAAAAATTCAGAAAAATCCAACTTCCCTTGAAGCTCTCGCTCGGTTTAGTTTTACTCGGAGTGAACAATTACTTTTAAAAATCTGCCCACGTTTCAGCAGCATGCTTTGAGGCAGAAAGCTGCAAGTTGTGCCTCAGATGTTAGCAATGATTTGGAAAACTTCTGCATCAATAGTGCTGAATGATACTTGATTTAAATGCTTTTTTTTACAGGGTCCATGGGCTTGACAGGGACGCTATTCCCAACACAGTAATCTAGACACAGGAACGTCCCCAGAAGTTTGAATTGGTGATGTGTCTGCTGCCAGACCGCCTTTGTGGAAACAAACAGCAAGGGAAAAAATAAGAATGAATCTATAAAAACCCCTACCAGGTTTGTGTATGCTCTCCTGGGGTCTGTCTGTGCATCCCAGGAACTCAGACAGCCATGAACAGTCCCAGCCTGCACTGCACAAACACAGTCACTGGTTGTGGGACAGCAATCCCACAGCGAAGGCTCACAGACAGAATTACACAAGCAAACGAGCCTGCAAAATTAATCTGCTCTGTAGACCTTCCTTCAGACTTCAGGTGACAAATCCTCCCCACCAGGGGACCATTAAATCCTCCCAGTCCATGCACCAACACACCACTCCTCTTCCTCTTCCCCGCAGTCAGTGGAGTCTCCAGCTGGATAAAAGAGCCATCAGCCTCCAAACTGTCCATCCTACCATGACTGCTCAGCTTGAGGGTGTCCAACTCACCGAAAGGAATAAATTCCAGCGTGGAGAACCCTCCCCAGGACAGGTCTTGCTGCCTGTTGCTCCAGTTGCCCACAACAGCCCCAGGTTGGTGTCCCAGAGAAGGACGAAGCCTTCGCTGTCGTGCCCTGCTCTGCTCGGAGACGTTCTCCCTCCTTGCACCCACAGCAACTTACTCCTTGCATTTTAGTTTATTTTAATTACACACAAAAAGCATCTCTCTCTAAGAAAATGAGCTACAGAAAATGAGCCACCAATGCAATCTCCATTAAGTTTCCTAAACGCTTCCCTTGCTAATTAAATGGATTGGAACGCTATTGTTTGTGAATCACCTTTGTATTTGCAGAGCCTTAACCTTTCTTTGGGAAAATACAACTGGTTCTGGGAGGAAAAGATATTTAGGTTTGATTAGATATGAAAACACTATTACAGAAAATCAGTTTGGACATTTCTTCACGTCTTGAAACTTGATCGGTAATTTGGTCTAATTGGTGATCAAGGAAACTATCTTGTGATCAATTAAAGTAATTACCGCATTCCGGCAACACAACCAACCCTAATTTGAGCAGGAGTCTGCACTTCTTCAACTTTAATTAAAAATAATGAAAATTATTATGCAGTCTGCAGTGCAAGATCATTGTCAAGACTGCACTGGTGGGCAGAGTTTATCAGACCATCACACATTTCTTGATGAAAGTGGGACAAGCACTTTACTCCTGACAGTGAGACCCAACAAAGTCCTGACTTTCACTATATTATTAACAGGGATCTGCAGCCCCTCTACCCCTTTTTCTGCGCGTTTTCTAGAAGCCACAAAAAAGTAGTAGAAGAGACTTTGATGTATTAAATATTACAAAGTATTCTGGTATTTCAGTAACAGGCATATTAGACAGACATTTTCAACCTAAGCCTTCAAGGATATTTAGGCTAGAACAGCATCCAGACAGGGTGCTCTGCTTGAGTACATCACATCACCCAAATGATGGCAGAGTGCAGAGCCCTAAAATGAATCACGAAAAGCAATAGAAGGAGTCAGGAGAGAAGCAATCCTGCATGGGCAAGATGCCTTGGGTGCACTGCCACATCTCTTCCCTTCCCGTCTTTCAGAAGGAACTAAAAACCAATGTTGCTTTGGTTGTAACATCACACCTAACATGTTTGTTAAACACTACCAGCCATAATATGACTCCATGAGATAAAAATCAGGGCTACTCTTAGAAGAACAAGTTAACCCCTTAAAGTGGAAGAAAAAAAAAAACAAACAAGAGCAAACTTTAAAAAAAATCCAGCTATCTCAGAACGTTTCGGGACTGGCCAAACCGCTTCTGAAAGTGATAAAATCCTCCATCACAAAAAATAAGTCTTACTGTGACTTTTGTTTCCCCGAGAATGGGAAAACCAGGGCCAGACACTTTGCAGTCAGAAGTGGGAGGAAAGATGAAATTCCACCCTGCCCTCGGCTCCGGGAGAACCGGCGGGATCCCGGAGCTAATCTGCCATTATTCTTCCTTTCACACTTCTCAGGCAAGGAATCCATTCATCTTAATACTTTTTAAACACGCTGCTTTCGTACAATGCTTGCCAACATTATCTTGATGAGTTGCACATCAAAGGCCCCCAGGTCGCTGTGTCGTGCTCGTACATCACCCGCCGCAAGCCCCCCGTGATGGATCACCCCGTGCATCTCCAGCAGAAAGCAGCTGACAGTGCTTGACTCAGAAGGGGAGATATTCAAGAAAAACAGCTGAAAGGCTCAACAATATAACCACACACACACACACACACACACTTTTTATTTGTTTGTTTTAAAATGAAGTGTGCACTCGGGCTCCCTAAATCCTTCGGACGCCCGGGCCAAGGAAAGCACGCGCTAATCGCAAGTACATCGAGGTTTCTGCCTCCCATCTGTCATTATAATGCTGGAGGTAGCATTAACCTCGACCTTCTGCAGTGTAAGGGCTACCTGTCTTCCCTTCCCCACCCACCCAGGCCGCGTCTGTGCCATTTATCAGTGGGAAATTAATAAATTAGCCAAGTTACAGTGACACTGGCAGGCAGGAGATGGCCACGCCTCACACGTTGTTCGCTCTCCACTCACCCGACTAAAAAACAGCCAGGAACACGTGTTCTCCTTGCCAGTTTGACACTTAAAACAATGAAGTTAAATCATTAAGGTTCACTCCCAAACTGCAGAAGCTTTCACATATCCAGCTGACATTATTACCTAACAGTGAGCTATGGGCCAGCAGATAAAAGGAAAAAGCTCTTTAATGTTGAGGTTTAGCTCGTCACAAGGGTTGTGCTCTCATGAGAAAAGGGGGGTTTATTTTAATTAGTTTATTTTAATTCTATTTACTCCATTACTAAAGACTTTGATCATATAAATATGCAGAAATCATCTCACAAAGCATCTTCATCATCTGATCATCTGTCACATCTCTTCATCTGAAAGAGGAACCCAACTAGGAAGGCGATGGCAGCACAGGAGGACAGGTATTCCTTCTCAGAACCCTGTGTCCATTTTGGGATTCTTCCCCGGTGGCATCATCAGTCTGCCTGAACCATCCTCAGGGACACTGGATCCATGTGACATTGGGTATTTTCCTCTTTTTTTTTTGGCTATGTCTGGATTCATCCACAACATAAATCAGGTGAACATCTTCCTATTGCTCTCCCCCTTTTTCATATCGTTCCACAAACAGTGGGAACAGTAATTAAGAATGCAACTAAACCAGGTCCCAAAATAAAGCTAAACTCGGGTTACTCATGTCCCTGCCTCCCTGGCAGTTCAGGTGCTGTGACTGCAGCTCCCTCCATCTCACCCCATCCCTGGCATGGGCAGCCAGCAGGGGCTGAAGGTGAACAACACCTGACAAACCAGTGGTAGAAATTTGGTTTTCCCCTCTGTAATAGCTCAAGCAGTAAATTATTGTGAACAGAGGCAACTCTCCCATTCCCCAGCATCGCTCATGATCGGTGCTCCGAACTCTGAAGGGTACTGATGAGGGGAAGGGATGGAAGAAGAACACTACAGACACACTGGCATGGACTGAGATGCCATTTCTGTCTTCACAGCAAAATCTGAAACTGTGAAAACCCCCACAGTTCTCATTTCCAGCTGAATTGTCTGTGCTCTTCTGTGTTTACAATAGTCTTTAAAAATCCTGAGCTGACTATTCTCATCCCCGGCACTTATCTGCACACATCATTTACACAGAAATGTAAATGCTGGTTTGCTCTCTAAAAAAAGTTACCTATTTTATTTATACTCCTATTCTGGCTGCAAACATTGCTCTCTGTGTTAGATCTGCAGCAGTGAATGTGCAAACCTTTACACCACGTTCTCCAAAGAACGCCGTTTCTGTCTCCCAACACTTGTTTACAATTATGTCCGTGAAGAAACCAGCTTGCCAGCTCTATATCAAACATTTTTGACAGCAAAAGCACAAACACTGATCTATTCTAAGTAGTTTGCCACTCTATGTAATCTCGGAAAAGGCATTCTTGCCTTTGATTCTAAAAATGTTTATACTTCGTACATTATGCAAATAGTTTTTATATATTAAGAAATAATGCAAGCAAAGCTCAAGTTAAATTAAATTCTTCAACAATAACCTTGCCAAAGCACTGATTTTCCTATTAAAAAAATTATTCCAATTTGTTGATCTTACATTGGATGAAACATACTGTAACAATCTTCATAATTTATGTCCTGTTGGGACACTATGATTTAAAGTAACATAATACAGACCAGCATCACTGCTAATCTAAACCACCTGACCAGATAAACAACAGTTTCCCCTTCTCTCCTCACTGAGGGTATTTCTGTTTATTGTCATATGATTTACCAATTTGAGGAACACGAGGAGTAAGTGGAGGCAGAGAGGAGCGGAGCTGGGAGGCACGGCCTGGCCTGGCCTGGGCGGGGACGGTTCTCTCCCAGGTACCAGTACAATGTCAAGAGCTGCAGGAGATGACAGAAGGCAATTCCAGGAATGCTGTCCCGGGGAAAGCCCACGCTGTTTATGGCAAGGGGAGGTTTATGCTCACTCAGCACCATCTAGACCCGGTGTGGCTCCAGACACAGCACAGTTCTGGTGATGCCGGAGAGTCCGAGGCTTCATCTTCCCAGCTCAGCAGAGACCTAAGCTATGACATCACAGAATCACAGCATGCTTTGGGTTGGAAGAGACCTTAAAGAGTATTTAGTTTTTACTTCCCTGTCATGACCCAGGGACACCTTCCACTAGCCCAGGTTGCTCCAAGCCCCGTCCAACCTGGCCTTGGACACTCCCAGGGATGGGGCAGCCACAGCTTCTCTGCCCAACCAGGGCCTGGCTACCCTCACAGGGAAGAATTTCCTCCCAATATCCAATATAAACCTACCCTCTTTCAGCTGAAAGCCACTAATAGTCATAAAGCAGGTGCAATTTGCCCCATCTGAGATTCAACTGGTCCGAAAATCAAACTGGAGTATTTTGCTTTGGTGAAGGACGCGGCTGAGCCCAAGGGAAGGGGTTGTGAGGAAGGCAGAGAGCACTCAGCTGCACCTGAACCCTGCTCCTTGCTTCGCTCTGCTCCTCCTCTCGAGCTCCAAGTGTGTGTAATCTGCACAACAAACCTCAACCTGATCTTTTCTAAAGCCTGTTTATATCAGGATTTTAATAACTGCTGAATTTAGACCTTTTTTCTCTCACTGTTGGTGATAACACAACACAAAATGTTTCACCTATTGCCTTCCTCATCACATCCTGACTTTTCCAGCAGCCTCAGTGCTGAGGATCTTTTTTCCTATTCTCCCTTTTGTTATGGTAAGTGATTGCACCTGGGTTTCATGAACAGAACACAGATAATATTCTTGGTGATTCAAAGAACAGACTTCACACCAAAATCAATCGCCTATTCCACCAAAAAGATTTACAGACTTGGTGGAGCAGAAGTGACAGAACGTGGAGGTGTCTTAAGGCAGCATAAAAACTTCTTCCTGGAAGTGGTGAAAGTTTCAATGTCAATACAATCATTTTACAAAATACATTCATTTGCTTATAGGTAGATAAATATGATTATAGTTGTCCATAAAGACTACTGCAAAATAAGTAGATACTCTAAATCCCAACCAAACCTGGAACAAGGTATTTGTGACCTATCATTTCATGCATGAATATTCAAAATAAATGGTTTTATTTTTCCCTTTTTCTCCCAGTCGCTTAACACTCTAGGTAAACAAAGACTCATAAATATTATCTTATTTATTAAAAAATGTAGATATCTAACTTAGGTGTCTACAAAAAAAAAAGAGGGAAATAATCCCAGGTTTCAGAACTGAACTAGGACATGGAATAAATCCTCCAGCTATGTCATCAGCTCAGTGTGGCTCTGCACCTCTCAAGCCATTATTGCCTGCTTTGTGTTAAAAATGGAATATAAAGGTTGCACTTAGGAGGTTTACACCAAATAAAATGGCTATTTCAAGAAACATGACTTTTTAAAATGAGCTTTTTGCACCCTACCTAAAAACATGAAATAGCACAGCGAAGCCCCCATTAACTGAGCACCTGCTAAAGCAATCAGGCACTTACAATAATAAACTCTCTTGGCTGCACAACCGAAAGAGCAATGATAATTTGACTTGTTAAAGCAAATGTTTGGCCCAGCAAATCAAACCCCTGGCTGTACTGTAATAAAGCCATCACACAAACCACTATAAAAATAAAGTAGTAACAAGGTGCAGGGAGTCCCCAGCTCCAACCTTCTGAATTCAGGCACCTGAATCATCCTCAATTCACGGTGCCAGACCATGACTGGAAGGTGCTGGAAACCAGAGCAAATCAGAACCAATTTAAGAGAATGCTCTGCTTCCCAAAGGTGCTCAAACCCTCTGACTCTGAGTGCAGGTACGGTGCAGAAGAACAGAGAAGTTCTTTATCTCATCACCCCACACTTGGGATGAGACAGATCTGGCTGGAGCAGAACAAAATGCTACGCTATTTCCCCCACTGTTTCTTTTTACTCACATGCAAAGGGATGATTTCATTCTGCAGACATGAAAGAGCAGCTCACGTGCCATCCATGCTGTTGATAACACCAGGGACGCTCAGACAAAATTCTCCCTGGTCTTTTGGCCAAGATTACACATACTATCAGTTTAATATCCAAGATCTTCTCTGCAGACTGTCCAAGGGCAATCATAACCTGCCTCAGATAATCCTCTAAATCTCTGCCATTTATGATCCTAAGAACACATCAAAGAGTGGTAAGAAAGGCTTTGCTTTATGATGGATTAAGAGAAGAAGAAGCTGGTCTCATGACCATTTCATCCTCCACTATCCTGTCAGCATTTTTGGTTTAGTTTGTTTTTTTAAAGACAAGTTCAACGTTTCAAACATGCAACAGAGAAATCACGACAGAGACTCGGGGAATTTGGAGAGGTCTTCCCATCACCCTCCTGGCCAAGCCAGAAGATGTGAAATAAAGCAAACTAAGGATTTACTGCAGATCCAGGCAGGGGATTATTTCACCAAACTGAGCTGCTGAAGGTGTCCTACTGTACTGTAATGGGTCTTAATGTTTGGATACTTCCTATAGCAGAACAGTTTAAGTGATACACGGGGGCAGTGAGCTCAGCAGGAGACTTACCTGGGCCAGCACTGGCAGGCTGCTGATTTATATTGCACCCTAAAATTCAAATATTATTTTGCAAACAGACATTTCAAGTCTAGAAGTGATGGATCCTCAGGGAAAAAAAAAAAAAAAGAGCAGGAGAGACCAAGCATCTTCCCAGACAACATGGGGCATCCTTGGAGCTCCGTGCAGGTGGGTCCCCTGCCATGCCCACTGCTCCCTCTGTGACCTGCAGGTCACCTCGACCTGAGCTTCATCTCCTGTCTCTGGTATCTGGAAGAATGGCTGGAGCAGGTCATGGAGAAAAGGACAAAGGAAGGCAGGTTAAGATGCATTGTTAAGAACAAGGCTCACCTAAGTGGCAGAGTATTGTTCCACAGTTTTTTTGTTTGCTGGGTTTTTTTACCAGAGCACAGAAGTTCCTCTGGGCAATCCACACCACTTGTACGTTGGTACATCTGGAATTGGAGAGATGGGCTCACAAAGGGAGGGAAATTCTGAGTCCTCCAGAGAACATCACATTTCTTTCGGAAAGAGCACACCACAAAGGGAAACACTTTGTAAAACTCCAATTTTTTTATTAAAAGACCTGTGCATAAACCCAACATTCTGGGCTTGTATTTTGCCCTCTACAAGCACCCACCCACTGTATCACAGAGTAAAGATTCCCTCAACCAGGGCCACCCTTGGTCACGCACAGATATATATTTAACTGCCTACTGCTGTTCTCATCACAGCACAAGAAATATCATGGTAGATCATGAAATAAGCACTCTTCCTTCTGATCCTAGGAATAAAAACCATTTTCCTACAGAGCATCCTCAGCAATAAACCCCACAGTGCAGTGCTGGCTCAGCACAGGGCTCCCCACACATCACTGTGCTCCCACCAAACCCCCACGACACATCACAGCCAACCCAAACTTTGTCCAAAAGCGACTCTTCCTCCCAGCCAAACAAAACCAAAGGAATAAAAGGGCAGGCAGAAGAGGAAGAAGGCCAGCTCTCCCCACAGAAAAACCCACGTGAAGCAGCTTTACAGAAGAGGACTGGGGGGAAAAAAAACCCCTCCGCCCGCCTCGCCCCGATGAACGCGCAGCCCCGCCAGCGGCTTTGCAAGAGCAGATGTAACGCTTTAGCCACAACGTGATTGTTTGTGAAAGAAATAATTCTGATCAAAACCCGAAATTGCAGCCAGCAGAAGCGCTGCACTTCGTCACGCTAATCCAGGCTGACGGGGAGCGGCGAGCGGAGATTCCTACTGCGAGAGGAGCAGATGCGAGAGGTCAGCGCCGGCCCCGCCACTTCAAACCCCTTAACGTGTAAAACAGGGGGCATTAGAGCCCGGAGCGGCTCACGGCGGGATTAACGGATGTCCGCTAAGTGGGTTTGATGTGCTGTTGGTGAGTAATGGTTCATTTGGAAACGGGGGGCGTCGCAGTTTCGTTTGGGTTTATCCCCCCGGCCCGTTTTTAATTGCGGCTGAGGAGGGTGACGTCCCGGAGCGTGGCACTCGGCCGTGGGAGGATGAGAAAGTGAGAGCTGCTGCTGCTGCTGCTGCTGCTGAAGGCAATTTACGGTTTGAAACCGTACCCAGGCGTCGCTCCAAGAGCACAGGGATGCAAAAGGATCCACGAGCAAGCTTGCGTTTAACCAGTATCACCCCAGCAACCCTCCGTAAAAATAAGTTTTAACGCATAAAGAGTTTCAAGACACCGGCTTTCCTCAACTGAAAAGGCCCAAAAAATTCAGCTGAGCGACCACCTTCTTCGGAAAAGGCAGCAGCAGTCATACTTGTATTTTCCCAGATTAAGTTGTTCAACTAAATTCAAACCCACTGAATTTTCCCTCCGTTTTCCAAAGGTGTTTTAACAAGGGAAGTGCCCACAGAGCAGCTAAAATCAAGTTGACCGTTTGCCCTCTGTTGGGTACGACAACACAGCAGCCCTGCCCACGTGGCTGACAGAACATTTGTTCTGTTTAATTCAAACAGTCAGTTTGTGCAGCTGAAAAAAAAAAAAAAAAAAAAAAAAAAAAAAAAAAAAAAAAGGAGAAACAGTTTGTGAGATCCAAAAGGCATTTTGACAAATTATTTCTTTCGCACTTTCAGATCGATGCATGCGACATGTACAAGGCAAATGCTGTAATAATTTTTACTTGAGGGATAATAAATCCATCTTTTAAGGAAAGCAATTTGTATTTGAGGCAACTGGAGAGCAGCCCAAAGGTCAGCTGGGAGGATTTTAAGCAGTGGCCTGAATAAAAGGAGATACAGCAGGTCTACTGGAGGAGAGGGGGGAAACTCAGCAAGTAGAATAAACTACAAAATATTGGTTTATTATGGGGGAAAATATCACATAGTTCATCAAGAAAATGAGCATCCCTAATTACAATTAGGTAACAAGAAAAATTAAACTGATGGTAACTTCTACCACAGTAGGGATGGGACATCTTGCATGATGAAGGAGATGAAGAACATATGTCCAGTCTTTGGTCTTCAATTTAAATATAATTCACTTTATTTAAGTATGGTTAATGTTGTGATGTTTTAAATACCCCTGCTGGCCTGAAACCGCTGGTGGTGCCATAAGAAAATTATAGTGGTGAAACAGTACTTGTCACAGGCGGGGGGGACTCGAGTGGGATCTGCAGGAGACAAAGAGGAGACAAGACACCCCAGAGCACAAAGAGGAGCCACCACCTGCAGGGGCTCCAACAGAGCTGGGGAGGGACTTTTTACAAAGGTGATGGGAAAGGGGAATGGCTTCACACTGACAGGGAGCAGGGTTAGACGGGATATTGGGAAGAAACTCTTCCCTGTGAGGGTGGGGAGGCCCTGGCACAGGTTGCCCAGAGCAGCTGTGGCTGCCCCATCCCTGGAAGTGTCCAAGGCCGGGTTGGATTGGACTTGGATCAACCTGAACTAGTGGAAGGCTGGCAGGAGGCTGGAATGAGACAATCTTTAAGGTTCCTTCCAACCAAGCCATTCTGTCATTCTATGGTTTTGTACAACACCAGCCATGGTGGTCATGGGAAGAAAATAAATCCTTTATTTCCCAATTCCCAGCACCAAGGATTTCATTTCTGCCTGGACACTACCAGATATTTCCACCGTAACCTCTCACCACTGGCTGCCAGTTAACTGGAGGCATCCCTGGACACAGGATGACTGACCAGAGCACCAGTGTCATCTCCTGCTCCCCCAAGGCCAAGGAAGGAGTCTCATAAGCTTCCAAACAAGCTGTCTTCCTAGAATTTCACCTTTCATTTCCCCCAGACCCTGGGCAGTGCCAGGCAGGTGGATCATGTCCAGGTCCTGCAGCTGCACCCTGACCTGCTGACTCCGAGGTGAGAGTGTTATTCACTCAGTCCATCCCAAGAATGAACTCAAGGAAGGTGTGACCATCCAGGAATCATATATTTTTACTGTGCTCTGCTCCGAGACACTCAATCCAGTTCATTCCCTGCGTTTCAGCTGCAGGTTAACCTCTGCCAGTCCCAGAGACTTCACTATCAGTTTCTAATAAAGGAAAATGTCAACACGGCAGATACGCCAGAAATTCATTATTTTCAGATACAAAGATTTTTCTCGGCTCTGTAAACCCACCCATAAATAATTCTGATTTATTGTGAATCCGTTATTGTATTCATAAACGCCGGGAAGTCGGTGAACAACATAACTACCAACAGAAATACCTTCATAACTTTGCAGGTGCACAAATCACCGCATATGGGAGAGGCACTCAGAGGATAATGGAAAATGAAGCAGCCTAGGAAAGCCTATATGAAAACCAGCACCTACCGAGGTGGATGAAAAATGTGATTTATTTTCGGCCGACAAGCAATCAAACGCAAAACTCCGGCGGAGGGAGCGAGCGGAGCCACACTGCACTAAAAACAGCAACTCCCCCCAAAATGTACAGCGAGGGCTCTGACTTTTGATTAGCAGAAGTGACAGTGGGGCTGAGGCTGCTCGGGCTTCGAGGTTAAACACAGCTGACATGAGCTGCACCTGAATCCAATCGCTGCCCGCGCTCTGCGAAGATTCACACGCGAGGACTAAATTTGTCACAAATGGGTTGGTTTCTGATCCTCCTGCAGCCAACCCGCTTTATCCTGACCCCCATTTAACAAATCAACTTAATGGGCACTGGGAGTGCTATAAAACTTAACAATGGAGTGATTTTTAACTTTTAAAATATAGTTATGAAGCAGAATGTTGGAGAGCTCCTTCAATACTGGAAATCAAATTAAATCTAGACATTTTTTAACAGTCTTGACAGATATAATCCTAGTTACCATGTAAATTTATGGTAAGCTGCTGTGATATTAGCCACAGGTGCTACTTTTAATATATGGCCCGCATCTGGCTGGGAATAAAATTTCTCAGAGGACTGAAAATGACCTCACTATCAGACAATGGAGAAGAAAAAAAACCACAAGACCGCTGTGGCATATAAAAAGCTGGAGATGTGGCCCACAACCGAATATTTACCATAAAATTCATTTTAACTCTGCAGATTGGAGGTTAAAGGATATTATGTTTTCAATACATGAAAGGCGTGGACGTATTTCGGCCAAGCAGCCGAAGTAGGATCCGATTAAGTAGGAGAAGCAGCAACGAAATACACTGGTTGTAGATATAAAAACAAAGTTTCCAACCTTTGATCAAGGCAGAAAAACAAAGCAGTGTGCTGGGAGTAGAAAAGGGAAGGACTGACAGGTTGTACTACACTGGCACCAAGCACTGCCATGGAAAGAAATCAAGAGCATTCGCTGCACATCCTACCAAATTCATCTGGATGTGTAACTGGGATCATACAGCAGGGATGTCAATTAAAAGGGGCAAACCTGAGCGTGTCTCCCTCCAGCCAGAGGGAAATAACTGGCATCACAAGGAGGAGGGAGGGAAAAAAAGGCATCTACCGTAACATGCTCTGTCTGACTTTTTTTTTCTCCTGGATTCCAAGCAAGACAGATAGAAAATCTGGAAAGGAAATGCCAAGTGAGAATAATAATTTATTTAATAGTTCTAGATTTTTTTTTGCACATCTTTAAATATGATCTCAAAAACCAAGACTCCACAACTGAACCGAAACACATGTGCTTCTACTCTCCCTGCACGCTGTTTCCATACCATCCCCTCCACTCAGGCTCATCTTCCACCTCCAGCCTCTAGCCCCAAAACACAAACTGTATTTAAAATAGCTTTAAAACTCTCAGAGCGTTTGATTTCCTGTCATTTCAGAAAATGACGTTAGAGGTCTTACAGAGACTTCCTACATGATTTTTTTTTTTTTTTTTAAAAAAAACCCACCAAACTTAATTAAAAACTTACCCTATAAAAGAAAGCAGCTGTAAAGGCTGAACCTGAGCATCAGCAAACTTGCCCACCTTTGTAATTTCCTAACTGCATTCGCTGCCTCGGTGTGATTGCCGATGGAAACGCAATCACACAGCCAGTTACCCCCTAAACCCCCCCCGCTCAAATCCAACCAACTCTGACAAGAGACATGGAAGTCTCAGAGCTGAGAAGGTCGTCCAGATTTGGTGGAAGTGAGCAGTTGGATCCAGGAACCCAACGGAGCACTGGGCACTCACGGCCCTTCACAGCCTGCCCATCTGGCAGAAATTCACATTTCTAAGCCAGGCCTGTGCCCTTGGCTGGATCACTGCTGCCCAGGTGAACTGACCTGGAGTGCTGGGAGAAGTTACCAGCACGCTCTGGAGGTGTAAATTAACTCTCTATTGCCATTCCAAATTTTGCTGGAGCAGACTGGAAGCAGAGCTTGCTGCACTGGAAGAAAAACATTTTGTTTCAGTGGCACAAAGACGTGGATGAAAAGAGTGTCCCTTTGTGATGCTACACCACGGCCTGGAAGCCTTGCTCTCCACTTTTCCCTGCCCTGCAGCCTGGGAAAGAGCTCCCAGAGAAGCTCCCTGACGTGGCTGTGAGGTTTATCGAGGCTCACCAGCACCCCCCACACTGCTGTATTTTATATTTTATATTTTATATTTTCTACAAGACTCAGAACACCCACCCACCAGGAGCCTGCCTCACACTGCAGGCAACGGGAGCATCCAGCACCAACATCCTCCAGTCCACCAGGACCCGCAGCAACACGACCAACCACGGGCTTCCAGCACAGCCCCCAGACTGGTTTCCAGCTTCTTGCAGGGAATTTCACCACCAAAGCCCATTTTTTTCACGAAAATGTATCTTCAGACTAACAAACAGCACCAGGGCTTTCAAGCTGTGGGTTACAAACTAATTCCCTGAGCCAGAAGTGTCATTAGCTTGTCAGCCTTACAAAGGCAGCTCGCTGCTGATGGCTTTTAACCCAGCTAATCTCAGCCTGAAAGCTCCAGGAATCTAAATAACTCTTGTTTCACAGAAGTTTCATTTCATTCTCATGCTGAAAATAATAAGACATAAACCAAGCTCTTGTCTACACATTTGCACGACTTTATAATAAAAGTTGTGTTTATATTCTTAACATCTGTTGACATACACAGGCTTTGTAAACCTGGCATAGATTCTGAAGCCACAGAATTTTCCATGCATCATGAACACTATCTGCAAGAAGCAATAAAATTTAAAAAAAAAAAAAAAAAAAGCATTAATCATACCAATATCATCTGCAAAACATAAATTTGAAATACCTTTCATGTCAGCTCAACTACTTTTTTTTGTCATTTTTTTAGGGGGTGATTTTTTTTTTCCCCCACACCTGATTTTATTCCATCTCCAAAAGGGCAGCAGGAAAGAACCAAGAGTGAAAGAGACTGTTGCAATATCTCCCAATCAATTCAAGTAGCAATTTTTTAAAGTACCCTTTCTAAGATAACGTGCACTAGAAGCATAAATGCATAGTTCGTCATTTGCCAATAAGCACATTTAAATACACTCAACTTCCTATCCTGCAATGTGCTCCATCAATCTTAAAATTAAAAAAAAGACAAATGGAAATGTACCATGTTGTAGGACAAATCTACACCATCAAGAAAAAATATAGCCTTGTGAATTTCTGCCAAAGCAAGAGGTTTTCCAGACACCTGCTGGTGCACACACTGATCTGTCTCCTGACCTGACATCTGATCAAACTGACTCATTCATTTACAGTGGGCAAAACCTCTTTTAAATTAACTTTGGGGAAAACAAAAAGTCATTCGCAGTTGTGCTGAACCAACGAAGACTTTGGCCATAACCCAGCAGAGATGCTGTTCCACGAGTATTCAAAGCACAGAGGCTGCAAATCTCAGCTCTTCCAAGGGTCCCTTCTCTCTCAGCGTGCCAAACCTGCAGGTTGCTCCAGCTGCTTGTTCCTGAGCTGCCTGCACATCTCCCCAGGGCTTCATGTGAGCTCCCTCTCATGGGCTTCTCCCCTTGGCTGCCCCCTGCATGATCTGACACGGTTCTGTTTGCTCTGCAGGAACGCTCAGTCTGAAGGGCAATCCAGAAAAAAAGGTACTGCCTGGACCAGCACTGTCCAGCTCATGAGCTGGATCTGCCTTCAGCCAGCTCAGAGGGGCTGGGATCACCTCACCCACCTTCTCTCCTCCACTTACCCCACAACCGGTGACTGAAACAGCCAAAAAAAAAAAAAGAACCACAGTTACAAATTGTTGTTTATCCAGCTCACTGTGGTTTCCTAAAACATCTTGGGCTTAGGCATAGCCATGTAAATAAACAGTTCCCAGCACAGCTCCTGGTCCCCACACACACCAACAAACTCTTGGCATCCCCAGGCTGGAGCTCCCCGTGTCCCTGCAGCGAGGGGGAGAACCGGCTCAGAGAGAGCCACCATCCCAAAAAAACCCTGGGAATTCTCCCCCTCTGAGAAAGCACTCACCCCTCCCTCAGAAACAAAACAGAAGGGAAATGCACACTCTGGGGAACGTGACTCTTTCTAAGCAATGTCACGATTCCTCAGAAGGGAATTTACAGGGGACTGTGGCTGAACACACATCTCGGGGCAAATTCGGTATTTCTGAAGCGAGTTTGCGAGTGCTGTCTGAGATCAGTGCTTGTGAATTTGAGACACAGCTCAGGATCCTGTCTCCAAATAAAAACCAGCAGTCTGTGGGCCACAGACACTGCGAGATCATCTTTTACGACTCATTCAAGGATGTACCAGAACTGTCTTCCTGCTCAGAAGGAGAAATGTGTCCCGTTTTCCCCACCTTATTTGCTGAAGTTTTTGTTCTTATATTTACTCATTTTTCTCAAGTTTCTTCCTAACAAAAATGAACTCCACTGCCCATCAGTTACGTATTTCCAGCATTCATTTGTGAGTGCTGGGAATGAAAACAAAAAAGTAATTGGGATCAAATATTATTTGCCTAATTCCACAGTGCCAACCTTAGCCCTAATATTATAATCATCTACTTATCAACTACGAAATGGAATTAATTTACTCCACCTAATGAGATCAGAATCAGAGAGGAATTCGTCAAGGCGAAGCCAAGAGGATTTGGCCTCGCAAGGATACTCCCAAATTTCTGAATACAAATATTTTCCCATCAGGATCGTATGGAAATTAAAGCAATTACATTTCCTTCATATGAAAAGCGGTGTGCAACAGTAATTACCTGATTAAAATTTTTGAAATTGAACTCCTTGTAGATGGCATCTCTTTCACCCAGCTCAGACCAGCCCGAAGCTTTGAGATCCGGTAAAACTTGGTTCCTCTCCTCTGTTGTCAGCCAGTGAGACTGGGAGGACTATTGAGGGGAAAAAAAGAAAGGCACGGCACGAGTGAGGCTGAGGTTCTCTGCTGCACAACAATCAGCAAACCACACGATGAAATTGTGGCTCTGCCCTGTGCACAGGTAAGGACGTGGAATATTCACTGTACAGTTTCTGACTGTTTATAATTTCACAGCCCAGTGAAAAGCAGCCAAACCCCCTCATTTTATTTTGGGCTGATAAATTTGGCTAAATGCTTTGGTACAAAACTAAGGGAAAGCAACAGGCTTTTTCCCAGGAACGAGTATGGACACCAGCACACCTCCACCCATGGTCACTTGGATTATTCAGATGCTGTAACACCCCAAATAACTTTCAAGTATTCTACTCTGTCATATAAGCAAAAGATTATTTACATTATTTGCTAAAGGTACAATTATAAGGCTAAAAGAAATATCAGGAAATATCTGTTTCAAAAGAGAGAAGCAAAACAGGAGATTGCATTCTACCCAGCTTGTGGTTTACCATTTTGAGAAAGCAGGAATGGATTTTAAGACAGCACACGCTGTGGAGTTCTATAAGGAACAAAGAGCTTATTAACTGCATGAAAAGAAAAAAAAATGACAATACAGACACAATTACAAGAAGTTTGTAGTCACTGCTATAAGCATGAGATTCTGCAAAGCACTGAGGCTTAAATGTGGTTTGTTTGAAGTGACAGGAGTCCTCCTGATGCCACTGGGAGCACAGATGTGACTGGCTAACACTTAAATATCTGGATCAGGGGCCAGAGCCTGAATCAGGTGAACGTTCAGGGGGGCCTTTGAAAGATGTTTGACACTTCTCCTAAAAGCAGAGACTAAGGACAAGATATCCTGACAGAGGGGTCTCAGACTCCCATGACAAAGGCAAGGCTTTGGTGGGAAGGACCTTTCTGCCCAGTACAGCTGAATTCAGACTGCTTTAGTCTTTACTTCAGCGGCTGGCACAGCTTTGTGAGAACCTGCAGAAAGGCAGTTTTGCTCCAGAGGTTCTCTCAGACACGGGAGGCTGGTGAGGAGCCACCATCTGCTCAGCAGCTCAGGATTTTCCACCTTTGCCAGCCGGTGCTCCAGCGGGAGCCCCGATGCCACCAGATGGGGCTGTGAGTCTGAGCAGAGCAGGAATTAATGCAATTAATGCGACCTGAGTAAGGTTGGAAAATGCAGGAGGGCCCAGGAGCAACATTTGCATCAATAACATGGGAGAAAAAAACCCCAAACAGCGTAAATCAATCTAACAGCACCACTGCTGCTGCTGGTGTTCAGCGGGATACATCCAGAGATGTAACCAAGGGGTGGGTTTTACAGGTCCCAAACTGAACTAATTTGGGCTCTCCACACTTCAAACACAACTCTGGGCTTGCAAGAACACGAATTTCAGATTTGTCATTGCTATAACCACAGTCACAGGCATGAATTTCTTACAGTCCCCTTTTTCCCAAGCGTATACAACAATCGCCAAAATTAAAGGCTGCCTTGAACTGTACTATTTTCTCTGGCACGGGATGAAGTTAGTCTGCTAATTTACAAAAAAATCATGGGGGTGGGTGGTTTTTTTTTGAGATAGCAAAGTCCAGGATTGTGACCAGGAGGCAGCACAAAGTCCACTCCTCCGGCTGGCACAGAGATGTCCTGTCAGCTTTGGGGACACCGAGGTGCCTTCCTGACACCTCACCCGACACACAGGACAGTGCTGTGACCTGAAATTTGACCACACAGTTTTAACAGGAATATGGAGATTGGGTCTGGTTCAGACGTTTTGCTTTGGAAGGGGTGGTGGAGGCCACGTCCTGATGCATCATTATATTCAGAAATGCAGCAGAAAGCAGCAGGGATTTGCTTGTAGGAGGAAGAAGAGAAGGTGGCAGATTCAAATTGCATTTCTGCAGTCACCACCCCCCAGCAGCACATCACAGGCACAGCCAGAGCCCCTAGAGAGGCAGGAACAGGCACCGGGTGTGGGTTTGACCCTGTGATGGGTTATGTTCGTTTGGAGGAAGCTCGGGGAAATGGTTCATTAATTACATAAAACAATCAGTACTAAACATCTCATGCCTGAGGACGAGGGTTGAACCCTGTGCGTGCCACTCGTTATTAGCTTTGTGTTAAACAAAATAATCAATCATGAAGTGGGACGGTGGCAGGACAAGGGGAGAATCCCAGAGTGGTCTGCGTTGGAAGGGATCTTGAAGATCACCTTGGCCACGGGCAGGGACACCTTCCACTATCCCAGGTTGCTCCAAGCCCCGTCCAGCCTGGCCTGGGACACTTCCAGGGATGGGGCAGCCACAGCTTCTCTGGGCAACCTGTGCCAGGGCCTGCCCACACCAGCAGGGCAGGATTTCTCCCCAGTGTCCCACCTAAGCCCGCCCCGTGTGAGTTTCAAGCGCTTCCCCCTCGTCGTGTCCCCGTAAGGGGACCCTCCCCGCTCAGGAACCGAACGGTGCCCACGAGCTGTCCCCGCAGCCCCCCGCGCTCCTGGCACCGCCACCGCCACCCCGGCACCGCCACCCCGGCACCGCCACCCCGGCACCGCCACCCCGGCTCCCGCAATTCCCGCCGTGCCCTGCCGGGGCTGCCCCGATCCCGGTCCCGTCCCCTGCCCTCCCCGTGTCCCCTCACCATGGCCGCGGGGGTCCCTCCCGCCGCCCGCCGCGCTCCCAGCAGCGCCCGCCTCAGCCCGGCCCCGGCCCCCGGCATGGCCCCGGCCCCGCCTCCGCCGGCACCGCCCCGGAACCGGCCACGGCAGCCGGCAGGGACCGGGGAGCTCTCGCCGAGGCTCCCGCTTGGACGAGGGGAGGATGCTCTGGGGGAAGGACCCCATCGCTCTGCACGGCTCCCTGCCGGGAGGGTGCGGGCAGTGGGACGGGGCTGTGCTGCAGTGCGAGCAACAGAGGAACGGCCTTGAGCTGAGACGGGGAGGATCAGATTAAATATCGGAAAATTTTCCCCCGTTGGAGTGGTCAGATGTTGAAGGGGCGGCCCAGGGAGGAGGTGGGGTCACCATCCCCTGGAGGTGTTTGAGATGCGGAGCTGGGCGATGCGGTTCAGTGGTTTAGGGCTGACAGCTGGACCGGAGGATCTAAAGATCTCTTCCACCCTCAATGATTCCATTATTCCACGACACCTACCCGGGAGGAGAACGGGGATGCATCCGTGGGTGGATCCTGTTGTGCTGCGAGCTGCCAGGTTTCATTTCCATCCTATGGGGGCTGCACTGAAACAGCCCTGTTCTGTTTGTAAACACATCCCTGTTCCTTTAGGGGTGTGGAGATGAGCACCAGGCACAATCCAGCCTTGGGCCTCTCAAACGAACTGGATGGCAGAGGCAAGAACACTCCTTCAGAATCTTGGATCTTTATTAATAACATCCATCCTAATCTTCAGTCATACCAAAGTTGTACCAGTGCAGTTTCCTTTTTGGACACGGAAATACAGGACCTCTGGTTTCCAAAGGACAAGACAGAGCGAGCAGAGAAATACTTGAAGAATTAGGTTGCAGAGATACAAGCTCTTTGTCAAGTTTTGCCTTAGCTTAATTTGTTAGCTTAATTTGCTCTCTGAATCTTCCAGTCAGGGCACTCTGGCAAGCCTCCACCACGATAAATGCTATGCAATCAAAGAATCCAAACCCCACACAACATACCAGTCCATACCTTGTCCAAAGTCTTCCATACTAATTAGAACTAAAAAAGTATCAATTCTTTACATAGCCTCAGCTGGAGACTGTGGAACCAGCAAACACGGTTGTAGAAATTTAAATAAATATCAGGACTGGTCTTGCTAATTTAGGCAGGAGCCACAGTTCAGAAATCGCATGTTTTAAGTCCTATAAGAAAGGGACTTAAAAGGTTACACTAAAAACCTCATTTTTTTTTTTTTTAAAAAGGTCGATTAATACAATTTCATTCTCCAGGAATGTGGTAAATAAGCTGTATATCCACACACAAAAATAGTGAGGTGAGCTTGGGGAGTTATTCTAAATCTCATAAAGAACTGCCACTAAGTCAGAACTCAGGGCAGAGTGAAGGAGAAAACCAGCACCACCTCAGTGCCACAGGAGGGGACAATCAGGCACGGGAACGAAACAGCTTTGGAACTGTTATTGCTGGCAGACAACGGAACAGCTCACCTGAAGTACACTGTCTTTTAAAACATCACTGAAAACATCTTCATGGTTCATTTTACTGGCAGTTAAACTGATTTATCAGCATCTTCCTTCACCAGTGTTCTCCCTGCAGTGCCATGCACAGACCAGTGAGCTCTAAAAATCTTCCTTGATCTGCAAGGGAGAGCTTGTAGATGAGGGAGCTCTTCAGAAGAGCAAAGTAGAACTGTATCACTGATTACACTGGAGCCCACGAGAAAGAGGCCAATCAGAGCAGCTTAATAAATACTTTAGTTCATGTTTTTTCGTATCTGTTTTCTTACCACCACAGTCGTCACGAATGCGCTTTTTACAGATCCAGTAGTTGATAAATAAAGCTGATTTTTAGTCGTCATTATAAATTACAACCAACAAATTCAACAGTTCATTCTGAGGTACCACCAAGCGGGATTTTTTTCTGTCCCTGTTTCAGCATCTGATGTTATTCCTGGTGTTCGTGCTCTTGTCCCGGGATGAGCCACCGGATGCTCTCGGTCCGAAGGGTGGCGTAGAGGACAAAGCTGGCCAGGAAGAGCACGGAGAACAGGAGCAGCCAGTCTATGCCCTTGGTCAGGACGCTGGGCAGGGGCCCTTCCCAGTCCTCCTTCGTCACAGCCACGTCACTTTTGGCTTCTATCCCTAAAAAACAAAGCACCTGATCAACGTCACAATCCTCAAATGCAGAGAAGCCCGTTCTACCTGGAGCTTTGTTTCTGTTCTCACACTAAGGCTCACGCACAGGTAGATTTAAAATTTTGGTGAGATGGCCCTTGTGTGTTAACATATGGCCAGCACAGGATTTACTTACATAAAAACACTGATTCTTATGTGTATATTCATAACAGGACAAGGCTCGCTCTGTGCTCCCACAGCACAGCCTTGGGTAAGTTTGTAGGGATTTTTCACTGCGCGAAAATTTAATTTGTAGTGTTTTTTTTCAGGAATCTCATTTTTGTGCATTTCTGGAAATGCAGATCCACAAAGCAGTTCAAGAAGAGAGCCAGCTGGCTGGCAAAGAAAATTAAATCTATTTCACTCTCAATTAAACCTTTGGGCAAGAAGACGTGCTCCATCCTTCCGGCCCCCCCTCTAGCTAAACGCCACTGTTCCCCTGCTCTGTGAAAGCAGCCCAAGGAATTGATTTTCTGCTCTCAGCACACACTAAAATCCAGCTCATGGTAGCAACTGATTATATAAACCTCTGCTGAGTCCTCTCAGGGACTTCATGAAGTTCATTTTAAGGAACAAACACAGGGAGAGGAAATTTTGGAGTTAAAAGCCAGCCTGTTCTCCCCACTGACACATCAGGGCTGATTTACACACCTGTTTGGTTAAAGATGAAGTCTTTCAGGGTTTCCAGCGTTCTGTCTGTATGATTAAATCTAGCCATAGGTTTAGCACCTTGGAAAAGGAGGATATTTGGGACAGCCACAGTTCCAAATCTAGTTGATAAACTGGTGGACATAAGGCAAACACAAAGTATGAAGGAAATGAAATCTATTGGAGGAAGAAATAAAGACGGTCATGTTACAGGAACTTTCAGCCTCACGAAATTAAACTGTCGCAATATATGGAAAAAAGAGCACTGCTGGTTTTAAAACTCAAAGCTAACAGAACTAAACTGTTGCTGGAGCACAGGGAGCGAGAGTTACCTGCTGTGCTGGGATGCATCCAGTGCCAGGAAGCGAAGGGTTGGAAATGCTCGGGGTAAGGAGTTAAAATGAGGCGCCAGGCTGGCAGAAAAGCGGCACCACGGAGTGTAGAACAGGACCAACGTACAGTCACTGCTGTTTGGGTTTAGGAACTCCATCAGGTCCTTGGAGGAAGAACAAGAAGAACAAGCATGGGCAAGTACATATTTCACAGAGTTAAATTCTACATAGGGATGTACCTATGTACAGTCAATCAGATACTGGGCAATATTATCAAGTTAACTGCACCTTTGCTTAATCTTTCTACAACAGGGAGAGAATTGCATTTAACTGCTTTTAAAGGTTGATTCAAAAGTTAATAATTTAAAAATATACATGTGCATGGCCGTTCAAAGAAACAAGCTGGCAGTAGGTGCCATTAACGATTTCAGAGAGAAGCAGCAGCGCACAGAGCAGCAGAGCTGGCAGTTCCCTGCAGGCACAGAGATGACAGGCACAGGCACATGGAGTGCTCTGTATTTCCATTTTTTTTTTGCGATCAGAACGCCCTGAAACGCCTCTTTGTTCAGACATATCTTCTCTTCGGTCGCACAGAGGGCGTTACACAAGAATATTCACAAAGCGCAGCACTGAGAGCACCACGCCGACACCTTCCCCCCCCTCCGGCGTTCACCCCAGCCCCGGGTACCTGCGACACGTTCAGGATCTGCAGCGTGAAGCGCTCGATGCCCGTGGTGTTCCTCTCCTCGCAGCTCACCTTGGGGGCCTTGGCGCTGTCGGTGCCGTTCTGCTCCTCGGGCAGGACGGGCTCCAGCACGGGCTGCTCTCGGGGCGGGCCCGGGGGGGCTGCGGGGCCGCTCCCCGTAGGGCCGCACGCCCCGGCCCCGGTCCCCGCTTCGCAGGGGCCGCCGCTCGGCTCGGCCGGCACCGCCGAGAGCAGCCCGGGCGGCTCGGCCGTGCCCAGCATCGCGTCCGCCATCTCGGCCGTGCGGTACCGCACGGGCTCGGGGCCGCCCGCGCCGCGCTCCGCCGGCCCTGCGGCACCGGGCAGGGGGAAAGGACCGTCAGAGCCCCGCTCCTCTCGCCCCGGCACCGGGCATGGGGGAAAGGACCGTCAGTGCCCCGCTCCTCCCGCCCCGGCACCGGCCCCGCGCACCCAGAGCCCCCCGGCCTCACCTGCGGGGAGGGCCCCACCGAGCCAGGACAGCGCCAGCAGCGCCAGCCGCCACATCCTCGCCCTCAGCCCACCCTCGGGCCCGGCAGCCGCGTCTCCCCGGACAACGATCGCTTCCGCCGGATCCCCGGGACACGCTTCCAGTTCCGCCGAGGGATCCCCGGGACGCACTTCCAGTTCCGCCGCTCCTCGTGTTTCCGTGGGAAGGGCCCGCGGGGCGGGCAGGGCCGGGCCGGGCCGTGCGGGACTGCGGTGGGGGTTCGGCCCGGCCCGGCCCTGCCCGCCCTGGACACGAATCGTGAGGATTTAACCGGGTTTTGTGGCGGCCCCGCTGAACCCCGAGCTGGGATTGTTCAGCCTGGAAAAGACAAGCCTTCGGGGTGACCTCATTGCGGCCCCTGCCAGGACCTGAGGGGAGCTTAGAGGGGCAGGACAGGACAAGGGGGTGTGGGTTCAGATTGAAAGAGCAGGTTTCGATTGGATATTAGGAGAAAAAAAATTCTTTGCTAAAAATCTTTTAGGAAAAAATTTTTCCCTGTGAGGCTGCCCCATTCCCCGTAGTCTTTGTGATTTTTTAACTGTGAATTTCATCCTAACATAATACCCTTCCTGCCATACATAACACAAATCAAAATGGTAGTTTTTTTATGGTGACTCTACCAGTGGAACACAACTGGACTCCTCAGAATCACAACAAACATCGTGTGCCAGTGCTTAGGCATTACAGAGAAGGCACATTTAACGTGCCTGCCAGTTTTGCTGCAACAGTCTTTTCAGTGGCTTGCATTTTTCTGATTTTTAATGCCAAATGTCTGTTTTCAGGAAAAAGCCTATCAAAAAAAATACACTGCTTCGCATCTATTCAAAAATCTTGGCCACATTACAAAAGCTGCTTGCTAGGGAAGGAGCTGAAATTTAGCAAACAGGAAGATGTGCAAAACATGAGTCTTTCTGCCCCCATCGAAACTTGGTGGGTGTTTGTGCATCTGAGGCTTGTGCAGCTGCTCAGTAACATCAGGTACCGAACATAAAAATGCCAGTCCAGCCCCAGAACAAGCCCTGCTGTCTTGCCATACACAAATCTGAAATTAGGACAGAACCATCTCAAAGGCTCTCTGAAGATGTCCAGCTTGTGTAGCTGATACCCTGACACTGCCACTGTCAGCATGCATAAATCATAAACTGTCATCAGAAACCACACCAGGTGTGCATCGAGGAACTGCCTGCCCTGCCCCTTCCATCCTTCCCTGCAGGGCAGGGAACGCAGCAGCCATGGCAGCAATCAAGCTGAAAAGCCTGTATTCTTCTGTGATATTTGTGTGATTTAATAGCTAATGCTTAAGGCTTCCTTACAACCGAGAAAATAATCCATTCTGCTCAAGAATCCCATCCAGGAACTGATTTTTACACCAGGATGTAGCAGACTGAAGCTCAACTCTGTTCTGAACATATCCAGTCACCTTGAAAGCCAAATATTTAGTATTACCACAATCATCAACAAAAAACCCCAACCAAAACAAAACCCACACACAAACAAACAAGGCATCCAATGTCCTTTCCAGGTAAAAGCAAAAAGTCTGCAAAAGAACTGCAACTGCCATTTGGAATGTCCCAAACTCACATGTATCCAAGGCCTTTGAAAGTTCCCGGAAGAGGAAAAGGGTGCTGGAAAACGAGGGGAGGATGCAGGCCTGGGAGTCTGGATTGCAGCTTCTGGTAGGCAAGGACTGTCTGTCTGCCCAAAAATCATTAAGAAACTTCAGTGAAGAGAAAATAAATTAAAAAAAATTAAAAAGAGGCATTGAGTGGTGGTATGCAGAGGACATCTTACCAGCACAGATAAATGGGAATATTGTTGCAGTACGGGGATAAGGACATTTTATTCATGACAGAATAATGAGTAATGATCACCATTCCATGAAAAGTTTAGTACTTTCAAAGTGATGTCCATGTGCAACAAAGTTAAAAAAAAAAGCAGTTTCCTATTTACCCATATATGGTTATAACTCCTTCCCCCCCCCCTTCCATTTGAGAGAAAGGACAAGAACAATTAAGTTACTGTTGCAGTGTTTTCAATTCCTTAAAAAATGAGCAACATTTCCTGACATCTTGCCACCCACGGAGGCTTTTTGCCTTTATGCAAATATATGTAACTTGCCTGTAACAAGCAGGTAAGAGTCAACAGGGATCTTCAGCCAGAATTTAGAAGGTATTAAAAAGAAAAACCAAAAAAACAGGGACAAAAATGGTTAGGTTTTAAAGTATTAACTTTATTAATAAATATACATCCATATGATGATGTAAATACAGATCATGAACACTACTCCATTCCCATACACATAATTGCACACGAGTAGCTCAAGTTCATGGACATAAAAACATACACAGTATCTAATCAGGCTTTTTACAGCAGAGGACAGGGTGCTGATACTAGTTAATGAACAGATTATTGTTTCCCCCAAAGTAAACCTTGTGGAAAAGAAAATGATGAAAGATTAAAAGTATCAGAAAAGTGGTTCAAATTTTAGAATACAGATTTTTCTATTTGGGGAAAAAAAATCACAAGGAGAGGGGTCTAATCTCTACTAAAGTCATAAATATATTTAAGCAGTGTTAAAATATATGCATTAAAATAGAGAAGAATAAACTTCTTTTGTGGTCAGAAATGAAGTCTGCAGTTCCAAGTGTTTATGATTGTTATCAGCTGCTTTAACTGTCAACTCTAAGGATAGTGTGAAACATTATTATACATATAACAAAGAACAGCAGAGCCACAGCCAATGAAACCATCACACAAATGACTTCACATTGCTCTGCCTTTTAAAGCTCTTCAAAAATGGGGGAGGGAGTTTTAAATTCTCATCTGAATTACTCTGTGTTTTGTAGTTCCAGGTAATTCTTTTCACAGACACATCACTCGTCACTGACAACGCTTGGTCTTGTCCTGACTGAACTCTTAAGATCCTTCAGACAAAATGAAAATATATTCATTCAGAAGAGAGATCTTTAATGGCTCTAGTTATTTCAATTAGTTCAAATAAATCCAAGATATAAAGAACATTGCTTCAATGACAAAGCTAAGTGCTGATTTCAAAAATACTATCTTTGATATCAAAGTCAGCTGCTTCTGATGGTGTCTGACTTGTTTCTGCCAAAATATGGTGCTAGCATCTTGAATCTGTCCAGTGCAAGACTTTATAGTAGCAAAATTATTTGGTTTTAAAGTTTAAGTAAATTTAATCAAAGATGAATAGTAGTTACTATATGTATATTAAACAGTGAACTTGTATAGCATCATTAAGGAATAATAGCAAGCTAGTACATTTCATTTATGTATAAATAAGACGTTAGAAACTTGATAATTAAAAGAAATTATTAAAACCCAAACTTGACATGTCGGTCTTCTGAACAGTGTTAACACACCACAGTGATCCTAGCTTATGAATAGCTGAATTATGATATAGAATATAAAATAAGCAATTTTACCTTACAAGTAATGTTTTCATACTATGGGGGGAAAAGGCCAGTTTTCCCATTGGTACTAATAAAGTTGAGGCATTAACATGCTGTTTTCAGTGTTTCTCATGGAAAGAAAAGTGTTGAAAAAAGCACAATGTATTCTGCAGAGTATACACAGGAAGAGCAGGAGTATTTAAAAATTCCATTTCGAGTCTCTTTGAATCTCTTACCCTCTTTTTCCTTCCCCCTCGCTGCAGGGCACCAGTAAACTGCAGTCAGCTATAAACCAGAGCAGAATTAGGGAGTGCCCAGCACTGCACTTGGTCTCCTTCCTAAATCTGGAGTGCCAAGCAGCCCATTACAGACTCTGAACGCTTTTCTACTTGATGCTCATCATTTCACAACCGACAACATTAATTAGTTTTTACTGGGATTATATTCCATCTGATATAATTAATAAACACTGTAATGAACAGAAATTGCTTAGGTGATTTCATTATTTCATCAGCATACTTGAATACAAATTATACTAGCAGAACAGCAATACATCTGCATTATCTCCTGACACACAGCACAGCACCAGTGAGTGGATGCACAAGTGAGGAACGGAGCAGGAGCCAACAGGATAAACAGGAGGAGGTAAGGAGTGGAGTTTCTCCAAGGGACAGTGGTGACATGCAACACGTTCCTTGCCAGCGAGGTGTGACACTCCTGCAGTGATACATTCAGCTGAAGAGGACTGCTTGCCCAGCTGAGTTCAGGAAAGAACTTTTTAAAGCAGTCTTTAGTTGAAAAATCATCTGATTAAAAACAGCCACCACCACAGCACAGATCCTGAGGGTGAATGAACTCACGTGAGCATTTGCACGTGTCAGAAGTGACATCGTTCTGAGAGGGGCTGCTAAAGGTCAGACCGGAGAGTTTGCTGAGGAACAGAACGTACAACTGGATTTCAGAGCTTCAGCATGAAGAAACTATTCCTTAGGAGCAGTTTAGCTGCCATTAGTTCATCTATCGACTAAGGAGCCATCCAGTATAAGTTGAGGTTCATTGTCTTAGTTGCCAGTGCATACACAGTGCCCCCAAAACCATTCAACACACCTATTGTAAAGTACAGCAAAAGTCCAGCTCAATATGTGTTAGGCATCACTGGAACACCTGAAGGCTTGCTGCTTTTTTCCTGATAAAAAAGGTATGAAACATGACATCCGTTTCTTAAATTGTCAGCACTGAAATCAAGAGGTCTCATCAAAACGACAGCAGGCCAGAATAGCATTTATGTCAACAAAAATTATCAGCATCATTACCCATTCAGCACAAGCTCAATTAACCCAAATTTTTATGCTCCCCCAGACCTGCAAACTCCCCCCTCCCCAGATATTTCAAGCTACAAATTTATCACAAAGTCATTTTATATGTGAAATGACTAAAATGTAAACTTTCTTCCAGATTAAAAATAAGCTTTAATTTCAGTCAAATAAATTTAGGACCAAGAATATGCAACATTGAGGACTGATTTTTTTGAAGTCTAGATGAAAGTATTTTACACATTCACGCACTCTCTCACACTTGAAAAAAAAAAAAAAACCAAAAACACACCCAGTTGAAAAATGGAGCATTTCTTTTGGGAGGAGGGAAGGTTTTAGTTTGAGTCAAGAAAGGTATTTATAGTTAACCAACAACATTTTTTTTTTCCAGCCTGCATGCATAGATGAATTACTCTGCATCTGGGGTGTAGCAGTGCAGTAAACTGCATCCTGTTTGCATCAGCTATACAGTTTGCCTTTATAAATCATGAAAATGGTGTCCTTTGGTAGATATATAAGCTTCCATAACTTAAATATAGTATAAGTGTCAAACAACGAAATTACTGTATTCCCAGGAATATCTGGCAAAATTGAGCCTAAAAATTTGGCAACAGTGTGTATTTAAAAAGTTTAATCTGTAAACATTATAGGTTAACACTTTAAAAGCTATTAAACTGTCGCCATCTAAGCAGAGGATTTAAAGGCCAAAGCCAGCGTAAATAGCTATTTACAGATTTAAGAACTTACTGCTTAATATTAACCAAGTGCCTAACTGGAATGAACAGTACTTAATTTCGTATAAAATATTTCAAATCTCAAAGAATTATTCATGGTTTGGTATATGTACTATTAGGCATTTCACAATTACACAGCAGAAACAGCGTAGCTAAGAGAACAGCTCTCACCCAACGGCAAATTCACTTGTCTTAGTAAGGCTGTGAAGCTGTAACAAACTGTACAAATGCTCAGGTCTCTCTAGTATCTTCAAAAGTATTTTTGGAGTACTAGTTGTAATTCACTTAATGCTACGACTCCCGAAACAAAAGCCACCTGAAATCATCTTCAAAAGAAAAGGCTGGGGATTTTTTTTTATTTAAGTTTTTAAGTATCTATTTGAGGTCTGAAGAGGCTCCAGCAGAAGTGGAAAATGTAGCTCGCTGCTTTTTTGATCAGTTTTTCTTATCAAGTAAGAACTTAACTGCCTAAGTTGCTTATTTTGGGACAGGTCACATCATGATCCATCAGCCAGCTAATTCTGTCCTCCTTATTTCAAATACTTAATGCATCACCACATCTAGGTTTGTGAGAAACTGGATGTAAAATTAGGGACGTGGACGTTACCTAAGTATCGACACCAAGGCGTAATTCATCACTTCAGACTTCCTTATCAATTATGATTTAAGCCCAACAAAAGCACCTTTAAACCAAAGCCTTTTCAACGTGACTGTAAATGTTATGAACTGCACCCGTAGGCTCTGGCATTATCTGAATAGAAATAAAATCTAGAAACCCAGACTGAGACAAACATTACAACAGAACGCAAGAACCATGCCCAAAATCAGCGTAAAGCAGATTAGCAGGGAGTTCCTAATTCCCTCCTCTCATTCATTAGGCTGTTTGATTTTGCCACTAGTTTCACCAGCAGCATGTACTCCTCTGCTATGCACCATAGGGTAAGGAAAAGCTGCACTGCCACAAGTATAATTTAGATTTGCAAGCCGTGAGAGAGCTTTAATGCTACCTGGAGGTCTGCCTGGGCTGACTTTGTATCCTGCTGCTTTAGTTGTACCCAAGGGTCTGCCTGGACTTGTCTTAAATCCAGCTGCTTTGGTGGTCCCCAGGGGTCGGCCTGTGCTGGTCCGGTACCCTGCTGATTTGGTGGTCCCTGAGGGCCTCCCACGTTTGCCGGAGCGGTTGAGGTTTTTCTTTTTCTTCAGTTCATCTTTTGTCTCTAAACTCCTGCCACTCGTGGTCTGCAAGTGCGACTCGCCCAAGGCGTCGGGTCTCTGGCAGGCGATGGGTTTGTGGGCGACCGCGTGGCCGTACTTGCTCTGCTGGCTGGCGTAAAGGTCGAACTGATCCGCGGCTCTCACATTGTCCTCGCTCAGGCAAGAGCTCTTGCCGGTCCCACAGAAAGCTGGATTACCGCTGGCAACAGGGTGCATCATTTTCTACCAAAAATAAAGAGAGAAAAACATGTTTCAGTATAATATTTTTTATTATTGTCATAGTCAGCGTTCCACAAGCGAGAATCTTTCGAAAGCTTCCCCTGTTTCTCAAAATGAGTCCGAACTACTTGGTCTATTTTTAGTATTGATGTCAGTAAATTACTTTTTAAAATGAGTTTTATTAAGCTTTCGCTTGAAGTTTTGCACAGTAACCCTTACACATGGTTAAAAAGGACAGTTTAAACCACGTATTATTCAGATAGGTATAATCAGGGAAGAAGTAAGGGAAAAAAAACCCAACAAGAGCATTTCAGCACTAAGATACACAGTATTGGCTCACCCACCGCGATTTCAAAACCTTTCCAACCAAAGCTCATCTAAATTTCAGTTGTTCTAGTTCTAAGATTAACCTGTGACTCAGCCAAGGAGAGATAAGGTATCAGTCTCTTGTTTTACTAAATATAGGGGCCTAAAGATTTTTTGGTTTGTTTAACTGAGGCAAAATAATAAAGTGCTAATCAGTTTTGTCATCTCGTGTCACAATCCGTGTCAGAGAAAGAAAACAGGTAAGGTTTTCAGCAAGGCAGTGGTGCCACAGTTGGGAGAGCAGAGGGATGAAATCAATCCCTAACGAAGCCGAAGGTGCTGGGTTGCAAAAATGCCACTGCTGTCCTAGTTAGGAGAGCACTTTCAAAGGGCTGGTAATGCCAACACCGAGGGAACAACTCTGGGAAAGAAAATTATATTTTCACCCATTCAGCTATCTTGGTTCTACAGCTTAAATAGGCTGTAAATACTCAGCTTAAGATAGCAGTATTTAGCCATGCTGAAGACAAGATCATGCCAATAAATATCTGGCCCATCACAGTATTTCTGTGCCCTACAGCCACACTCAGGACACCAAATACTCCTTCCCATGGTAAATTTCTCTAGTAGACAGTCTGGATGATTTATTATATTTTCCCCGCAATAGCCCTGGAATATCACCTACAACAACACCATTTACACTCTACTATTGATTACTGAATTTCTTTGGCAGTTATGAATGTCTCCTCCCAGCCAGAGAGAAAGCACACAGCAGAGACAGCTTATTTACCCTGGAGTAAATCCCCGTGCTCTTTCCTCCTGATTACAAAGGATACATTCCCTGCTGGAACAGTCAATCTACCCTGGCTTGTCAAATGCATGTTACAGTGCACATTACTCCTGTGTAAATATATATGTCAAAGAGTGAAATTATGACAATAATATAGTTAAATATTAGATGTTCTAGCAGAGATGATCCAAGTGTTACAATGCTGGGGTGTTGCACGGGGTACAGCAGAGCAAAAGTGAAAGCACCGTTACTGCAGGTGTTAACTAGCAAACAAACAACTAAGAATAAGTTGCAAGCCTGTGCTCAGCAGAGGACAAAGGAAGTAAGCTCAGGCCAAGAGACCAGAGAGACTTTTCCATGCAGCAATAAAAAGGTTAAGGTTTTCCGCAATTAGCAGTCCAAAAAATGTTGTGTTTCCTTAACCCCACTAGAAAAGGGCCTGCAATATCACAAACAAATACCTGAGATTTTTCATGCTATGTAATTGCAAACATGAGGGTTCTAATAAAGTCCTTTTGCTGAGGAGACAGTGAAGCCCAGCGGCCCTGAAAGGCTGTTCAGCTGTTTGTTGGTACTCCAGAGACACTCGGAGTGGTGGAGCAGCATTCTTGTCTCAGGACTCATTTTGAACACAGGAATACTGGCTTTGGCCCCAAAAAGCTGCTCCAAGCTCGACTGCCACAAAGAAGCATCAGTTCAGCTGCCCAGTATCCAAGGAACACACCAGAGCTGGGAGAAGGCACTGAATGGAGCAGAGGCCCCTGCTATTTCCCATGAGACCAACCCCTGCTTGGACTCGTTCCTGTCTGTGTTGCGTTCTTACTCTCTGCTTTTTCTCCTCCTTACACTCAGGGCTGTGGGGGGGATTTTTCCAACAGATAGCATCAATCTTTCCAGGGGAGAACCATCACAGGTACTCCAAGACAATGAATACATTCTGCTGCAGCTGCCAAACAAAACAAGCATGTGTTTTGTGTCTGCTGTAACACCATTGAGAGCTCTCAGTGAACTCCAACTTCACACACAAGACCTGGCTGGTGCTGCTTTACCTTCCATCTGGCAACAACCAGTATCCCTGGAATGGATGAGTGAAGAAAGATGTACCAATCAGTAACTGTTTAAAACTTCTAACAAGAGGAAGCTTAAACAAACCCAAATCTCAGTGAAAAGCTGCCAATGGGATTTTTTTTTTTAATGCTTTCCCCCCTCCCCACACCGTTTCTCATCAAACCATGAAAATTTCAAGTAGTAGCCAAGGTTTCTATTCTGTGTTTTTTGATTTAAGACTTTTTTTTTTTTTGAGAGGTTTTGAAAAGGAAATCTGTAATCGAGCTTAATTACCCTACCATGGCCATCTCCAGCACAGCTTTACTTCATTCACATTACAGCAGGGAATAAAAGAATGTAGTGAGTCTATCTGTAGAGTGGAAGCAGGTTTCTTGGCAGGGAGAAATACAGTATAAAGGAGAATTGGTATAAAATGCAAAGTTATGCCAATTTAAAAATCACACTCCAGCTAAATTGTATAGCCAAACACACACAACTTTGTGTGCAAGCATTCTTGAATAAAACCCACCAGAAAAGTTTCCAGCAAAATAGAATTTGCTTGTTTTAGAACCTGTAAATAGACACATAAAAATATTTGCAACAGTTTACTTAAATCAGTTTTTAAACTGATTCAGCTGACTGGCTGAATAAACAAATAGTTAAGATGAGGCACTGCAGGAAGGAAATTCAGTCGTATTTCAAAATGAATCTCACTGGAAAGTGACTGTAGAGCATTTTGTGCATGGATCTTTTTCTGTCTGGTAATTTATATCTACAGAAATGCTAGGAAAGGGAGGAGGCACTGGATAAGCTGCCTTTGGGAAAAGAGAGGCAGCACTAGGGCTTCCCATGCAACAAAGCATAGAGGCTCCACCACTGCTGGAAAGAAAGGGGACCATCCAGCTGGGACTCAAAGCTTTGCTGCAGGGGGATGTCTGGACATGGCAGAGACCCCTCCCTGTACCCTAAATGCAGGTTGATGTACCATCCAGCTCTAGTTTACAGCTGCTAAGGCTCCCAGGACTGATATGGCCCATAGCTCTCCAGGCTTGAAACCCTGCAGAAAATCCCCACTCGTGGCTTGTTCACTACACCAAATTTGAAGATCAAAGCAGCTACTCAAATGACCTTACATCAAATCACATTACACAGCCCTCTCGGGTTGTGACGTGATGCTGTCTTTGGCTTTCAAACATCAAGCCCTTTGTGTTCTTCGTGGGCAGAATTCAGCTGCCAGCACAGACAAGGTGAAACCTTTGATGAGCAGAGAAGCTCTCGAGCCCCCCAGAACAGGCCCTTGCTGAGTAGCTGTTTTATACTGAGCACTGGGACCTGTGACCCATTATCTGCTCTGAGCAGAATAATCAGTTCCAACACAAGCAGCACAACTGCTCTGCTCTCACCCAGCCCAGCCTGTGCTCTGTGGCCTGGTGAGCTCCAGAACAGACCTGACTCAGCAAGCGCTTCTGACCTCGGATAAAACACACAAAAGTCAGAGCAAAACGGAACAGAACTGGAAGGACATCTATATTAGAGCTTTCCAAATGATGAACACCAGGAAAGGTAAATTCCTCTTGCCAGCAGGACAGTTTTGCTTGTCATGTATTTTTCCGAGGTTTCCAGCGCTGAGCTTGCAATGGTTTCAGCAGGGTCGGTGGAGTTGGAGGAGACTGCAGCAGCACATTTTCATCACCATCCAACACACACAAAGTCCGTGACAGCTACAGAAGGACACGAGCAGCTACAAGTATCATTTGTGGCCAGCTCCCTGCAGGCCTGGAGCGAGCACAGGCCGGGCTCTGTTCGGGATGTCGATAAAGGGCTCTCTGTGCCACGTTCCTCGGCACAGGCCCTGGGGAGCTGCAAAGGGCTCCACTGCTTGCCAGGGGGGTTTGAGCAGCAGCAGCAGCAGGAATATTATCCCTTTCAAGACTGCAACAGAGATAAGGTATCAGTTCTGTTCTTCCCTCGTAGGGACAGCATGGGGGAGAAATCCTTTCATTACTCACTGAAAAGAATGAATTCTATCAGTTTAAATGTTTTTTAAATGTCCTTTTATTGTCAGGTCCTTTTTTTTACATGATAACTCAAGTGGGCCTTACCCAATTTTTAAAATCCTGTAACTGCTTGCTTTCACAAAGTTGCACCTTACTCTGAGTATTCCTATAAATATTTTTAAACTTTTAAGTATGAAATTCTATCAGTGGCACAACACACTGTAACACCTGAACCTACAACTGAAATCTAATCTATTCATGAAGCTCGATAACCAGTTTCTCCACACTGTGCTTATGAAGCCCTTTCTGAAGTTGGTGCAAAATATGATTTTTCTCACCTGCAAGCTACCTGCAAGGCTGAGTGTCAACTAAACTCAACTTTTAGGGTTCATTCATGATTTGACTGCAAAACCAGGCAAACAAGTAATCGTTAGGATTTCTAACCCTAAAAACCAAATAAGCCATATCCAAGGGCAGAGTTTCACTCGATGCAAACATCAGCAAGGACGTCAGCTGACTTCTTCCCACCCCAAAACTAAGATCATACATGATGATGAGGAACAGGACACTTAAAAGGGTTAAGACAGCTTCACAAAAATTAAGGAAGATGGTATCAATGATTTAATTACCTGTGCACCTCCAGTTACACTGACACAACTGAGAGCTTGGTTTCATAATCAATAGAAACCACTCTGAACCCACACTTTCTGAACGGGACAATCTTGCCCTTTCCTCTTCCCCCACGTTCCCATTCCTTGAGCCAACACTAACAATTGTGCAAGAGCAGGGCAAATCAACACCAGGGATCTCATCCAGGTGAAAACTAATCCAACAAGAAAGCAAAAGCAACAGTTTGTGGGAAAGAAACGAACAGAAATGCACATTTCCATTAGCACAGAGACAGACTGAGGTCCCAGCTCAGCCTGGGTAACCACGTTACCCACTGGTTGCCACCGACCCCTTCCCTGGTCCCTGTTTCGCCAAAAAAAAACCCAACCAGGCCTTAAAACCATGGTCTTAATGGAGTTGGAAGTCCTGGATGGCAGCACAGGGAATGAGGGCTGGGGAAAAACCCCCACAGCTGGGGATGGAGCAGCACAGCCACCAGGCCAGACAGACTGGCTGTGGAGAGCAGAGCGAAACTGCACTCTGATTATTCTGTGGTTCTCTAATTACCAAACTTCAAGGCAAACCAAATATGCGTATGAATGATGGAGCAGGTAGAGGTGGATCTTCATAAAGGAAGGATTATTAGTATTTGTGAATTGTCCATTCCCCTCAAGGAGCTATTCCCAAGTAAAGTGGAGCAGCCCTTGCCACAGCCTAGAACAAGGGCTTTGAGCTGGAGGTGCTTATTCATCTCCGTGGGTGTTCTCGCCCACCCGCTCCTCTCCCCGGGGAACAGACCTTGCTGCAGCCTAGAACAATAGCTCCGAGAGGTAAGAGGTGCTCATTCATCTCAGTGGGTGTTCTCACCTACCCTCTCCTCTTTCCCCAGCCTGCTCCCACCAAGGGGTTCAGAAGCTTAAGAGATGGATCGAGCTTCTCCTTCCTTTTTCACGGTGTTTCTCTGTGACAGGACTGGTACAAAACGCTCTGGACGCTGGTGCACACCCCCCAAGAGTGCAAAGGGCTCTGGACACCTGCCCACACACTCACAAACACAGCCAGAGCAGCACGCTTTTGTGACACTGCAGAAAGGCAAAATCCACTTGTTGCATCTGTTCAACAGTGGTCAGAGGGCAAACACGCACGACTTGTTTTGTTTAAGGTTGCATCTAAAACCTGAAGGATACAGATACAGACAGAACGTGCACACACACACACACACAAAGTTGTAAGAGAAACTGTGGCACCTGAACATTGAAACAGAAATAAACAATAATTTAATAAATATATTAACTGAGTGCTCCTCCTACTCTTTCATTTCACAAAAATAAAACCCACATGGATCAAAATAACTGTTACTTTCTTTAGAGAGATATCCAGAGAGAACTACACGCAAATTAAAGGTGCAACTACTCACAAAATTAATTGCCCCAGAAGGACTGCACACAAACAAGGATGAACTAAACTATCCGTAACTATCCCCAAGAATACACAGCCCTGCCACGCGTTAAGTGAGAAGGCAGGGAGGCACAGCAGGAACACAGCGAGGCTCTCCAGGTACCCCGACCTGCAGGTGAGCCAAGGCATCCGCTACTCGGACACGCCAGGAAACACATCCATGGGCTGGACGAACAGATCCAGACCCCGCACGCTAATGGGAACACGCTGCAAGTGAAAAGCCCCGCACACCCCCCCCCATCCCCTCGCCCGGGGCTATGGGTGCCGCGGGCAGTGAACAATCGCCGGGAGGGCCTGGCCGCACCTGGAGCGGCCGCGGGCCGGCCCAGGGCACAAAGGGGCGGCTCGGCTGCCCCGGCCCGGCCCGGCCCGGCCGAAGCGGGGGCACCGCCCGGGGGTCGCGGCCCGCCTGAGGGGCACGGGCAGGGCCCGGCCCTCGGCCCGGGCACGGGCACGGGCGGGCGGCGATGGCGCAGCTCCCCAAGCACAGCCCCCCTCACGGAGCTCCCCCCTGCCGCGGGGCCGCGGGGCCGGGCACCGCACGGCGGGGCGAGGGGAGCGCGGGATCCCCCTGAGCGGCGGGGAGGGCGCGGAGCGGGGCTTTCCTTTCCTCTCCTCTCCTTTCCTCTCCTCCCCGCTCCCCTCCCCTCCCCCGCCAGCCGCGGCTCCATCTTGCCCTCCCGCCGCCTCCCCACGGCGCGGAGCAGGGTCCGGGGCGCGCGGGCCCGGCCCGCACCTACCTGCGGGTGCTCGGGGCGGCGGCGGCGGGGCGGGCGGGAGCGCGGCCGCCTCCCCACACCGCGCCGGGCGCTGCAGGGAGGGGGCGGCGGGCCGGGCCGGGCGCGGCGCTGCGGCGGCGGGCGCGGGCGGCGGCGCGGGCGGGGCGCGCTCCCGGGGCGGGGCCGCGCCGCGGGGGCGCGCGCGGGGCGGGGCCGGCGCGGCCCCTCCCTCCGCCCGGCGCTGAGGGCCGCGCGCCCGCCGCCATTTTGTGGGGCGGGCGGGAGGAGGCGAGGCCGAGTTCGGACGGGCACGTCCTGTGCGCTTTAAACATTGCAAATAACTAAGCACGCGAAACGTGGGTGCGGTATCCCCTGTGCTTCCATTGCTGTCCTTTGGATAGGGGAGCGCGGTGTCTCCTGTCCCAGAAGTACGCACAGAGTCAATCAGAGCCAATCTAATCGATCAGATTCGATGTAAGCAATCAATCTAATCAATCTGAGATCATCGAGTCCAACCCATGACCCAACACCACCATGTCAACTACACCATGGCACAGAGTGCCACATCCAGTCTTTCCTCAGACACCTGGGACGGTGGTTCCACCACACACACAGTCCATTAGGGAATGGTTCAGCTTTAGGACTACTAGATTATTTTATCAGGTCAGTTCTCTTTCCTTGCTGCACCCATTCCCAACACAGCCCACATAGGGTTGGGTCTGTGCACGGCCCATCAGCCCCCGGCATCTTATAGCGTGGGACATGAAATATTTCTTATTTTCCTTATTAAACATTTTGCTCCGTTTCCCCCATGTTCTGAAGAGTTCGGTATTGCAACAGCACTTCACTATAAACCAGGCTTCATACCTTCAGGTGGGAACAGCAGCTTCAACTGTTTCCAAAGAGATCCCATAGAAACAGGAATTTTAAGTGCCCAACAGGTAACCTTCTGTTCCCAAGGTCAAGTTTTCGTGAAACAATGTGACAGCCCGCTTGGTGGAGGGCTGTGACCAACATATTTTTTATCCTTACGCTTTCCTGCCCTCTGTTAGCACCTTGAACCATTGACAGACAGCAACAACACATCTGCAAACCTCAGGGTCTAAATGAACAGATCAGTCCTTAAATGACCGACGTACGGGGGAGCCCGAAAGATGCTCTGTGCTATTCAGATGAGGTTTTAGAAAATAAAAGGGAAAAAAAAAAGTTCAGGAAAGAAAAAGAACCTGCAGCTTTTACAAATGGCTAATTCTTTTTTTAAAAGTATTTTCCTCTCCTGCTGTTGTTGGGCAGCTGACTACTGTATTCCAACACTGTGATGTTCCATTTCTACAGTACTTGTGAGTTATTCAGGCCGAAAATTGCTGTGAAACACCCTGCCAAGATGATGTTTCATATTTTTGCCAGCGCTTCCTAACGCATGCAGGAATCCTCACTTGCAGTATAAGAAAGCAGCAGGGAAAAGCAGCATTTATTTAGCTTAATTTAGCAAATGATTCCGTTTATTTACAAAGCTCATCTTTGTGCTGTTTTAACTCCTGTTGGAAATGCTGCTGCCAAGGAAGAACGGTTCAGTTCAATACCTTTTTGGTATCCTTGCTAACTCACACAGGCAGAGGAAACGTAGGTTCTAAGGAAAATCCTTAATCTTAACTTTCAGCGTAACATTTTCCTTGCTCAGCAGTTTATTTCAGAGCAGTTGCCCCGTGGTATTTATTGCTCCAAGAAACGTTTGTGATGATGAACTTTGTACTTAGAATGGCCAAAGTATAAAATAACTTAATCATATGCTCCCTCCACGGTAGGTGATTAATAATTTCGTAGCTCACTAGAACAACTTAGTTCTGAGATGTTAATTAATTTACCTCTGCTTATGTTGGTCAGCTTGACAATTTTGTATCTCTCAGTTTGACTAAAGAAAAATATTTAAATCTGTTTCAGATGAGAAGTCTCAGAGAAGCAATGTTTGGGTGGCAATCACTCAGGCTAATGGTCATTTATTTAAAAACAATTGTTTCCACTGTAGCTAAAACTATGAAAAACAAATCTTCCTGCCTAGCACTGTATAAACATCGTACAAAATGTACATTTTGGGACAAATTCGAGTCCAGCTGTGCCCCTTTTATCTTCGCATTTTTAGGCTGCTCTCCGCCTCCACTCCTCCATACGGCACAGGGAGCTGGAAGCCAGGATTTATTCTGCAAACGCCCGAGCTCTAAGAACACAAACTTGTTTAAGCTGAGACCATATTTGGAAGAGATCTGGGTCAAGAAAAATAATCAAAGGAAAGTGCATTCCTGGGGCATCACGTGGGGAGGCAGAACGCGCTCAGGGCCCGGCGCTCACGGTCGGGGGAGCGGAGGGGCCGCGCACGACCCTCCCGGGAACCTGCGGGCAAGCACTGGTCTGACACCACCTTCACCCCGGGAACCACCTCCCCAGGGAACTCAGGTTCTGGTAAATGTGGGGTTCAATAAACACTGACAGTGTTACGTCCAAGGCAGGAAGTTAAAAACTAACTCTGGCAAGTGTCCATCCTCACAGACACAGGTACCTGTCTCGAGCCCTGTCAATGGTTTTGCTGAAGTAACCGCCCTTCCTTACAACTGTACACAAGCCTGAAGGACTGAAATACCAAAGTGCTCCCTCGACTCCAGCATTCTCTTCCTTATTTTAGGAAGATCTCAAATCCAGCCTTTGGTGTTTATTTTATATTCGGCTGTTACAATTGCAGAGTTTCAGCAAAACTTTGCTTAAAAAAAAAATCTTTTTTTTTTCCTGTCTTCCACTTGGAAGACTTGAGGAAGAAAAGCTCCTAAAGATGGCACTTTGAGCCTCTGAGTCCTTTATTTAATTAGTAGCCAAATGCATGTTTAAATAGATTGCACTGCTTCAATTGTACAAGTAAAATCTCCGACAGCCAGCACGGGGAAAGCTGCGGAACATGCCCAGCTTGTGCTCTACGCTCATTACAAACTCGTTACAGCTTTTTCAGCATCAAACCTAACAGCAAAGTAGGCCTTGAGCTGCCTTTTTAATGAAACAAAGGGTGGCAACAACGTACCAGATAGTTCAGGGAGTATAAAATTCTCAGTTGCCATTGCACGCACTTTTTATCTTGCTGTGGATTTTTTCCCCCACGCAAAACACTGGATTTAGTCTCTCCTGTTTTCCTGGCTAGGGAATTAACCCTTCACAGTGTGGTGGGGATTACTGCTGTGGGCATCCCTGGTGGGCCACTTGCAGGGAGGATGAAGGAGCCAGCCAGGCTGTGATCAGGGGCTCGCTCTCCCTCCTGCTGCACGACGTGACATGCAACCAGGAGCTCATTCAGGATCCAGCACCAAACACCTGCATCACCTATCCACCCAAAACACCACTATTTCCTCACACACTGAAAGCATAAAGCACCCTTGAAAGCTGGCAGAGGATCACCTGGGGCAGGTGACAGAACAAGCTCTGCTTCTGTGTATTTGAAAAGTAAAAAAAAACCAACAAATACGGCAGCCCTGCGCTCTTCTGAACAACTGGCAACAGGAACCCAACCAGGGCAGATTCCCTGGAGAGCTGCCAAACTGGGATGTTTACAAAGATCTTGTCTATATCCATGGGCACATTTGGGAAGAACTAAATATAGCGTTTTTCACCACTTCATTGCATCTCCTCCAAACTTCTATTCTAAGCTTGTTTCCACTATTTTTTCCCCTGTGTGTTTGTTAATTTGAGAGTTTCTTTTCCTCTGGTTTATATGCATTTTGCTCCTGCTTTCATGTACCCAAAGACCTTCACTGTCACTTTCTTAACTGAGTGTGAGCTTTGTCCCCTTTCCAGCAGAAAAACAAAAGCACAAACTGCTGTTCACATCACCCTACTCCAAACAGTCTGAGTTTAACTGTCAGAGGAAAAAACACACAAGCAGTGCAAGTGCAGAAAACAGAGGAGCTATTCAGAAAGACAGTTTCTGAAAAATATACATTGAAATTATTTTTTTTTATTTTCACTGGAATTTAAAAAACATAAGAATATTGACATTGCATTTAAAAACCCCAGGAAGTTAAAGATTATACATTGCTGCATCTCTGAAATCCAACAAAAATGTCTTCACCCTGCCTTTTTTAGGAGATACCAATATACGTAGGAACATTTTTAAACAAGATTTTTTAAAGACGTGTCAGGCTGTCCAAACTTGCATGTGCTCTTCATTAAATACACCAAAATCTGTCGCTCTTCTCGCAAGGGACACTGTCTAGAAGTTAGACAATTCCAAAAACAAGTAGTATGAAACACATCAAATCCCAGTTCTTAAGGGAAGGAAACCTGATGTATTTAAAGGGCATCACAGGCCTTTAGTCTGAGCTTTCTCTTCTGAGTTTTGAGAAGTGTTACTGTGTGTGCTGCTCCTCTCGCCCTACTCCATCTACTAATATTGGCAAGCACTGCATTAGGGGTGTTCTCACCCTAAATGCAGACTGTAAAGCTGGTGTAATCATTCCTTTCCTTTCCTACATTGCAAATAAGGGGCACTGACAGGGTAAGCAGGCAGAAAGAGTCCCTTGAATTACCTGCAGTTTGGAAAGAGGAGCTGTGAATTTACCCAGATGGTGTGATTTGTCTTCGCCGGGGTTAAAGCAGTATATACACAGCTGGTTTAAAACGACACATTTCTTCTCCATGTGTCGGTTCAGAAAAGCTTTCTACACAAGTCCTTTCCAAAGTCATCATCTTGAAAGTCTTGGCAGCTGCTAGAATGAGACAACTCAAATTGCTACTGTTTCTGCTCCAGACAAGCACTGTCCGTCAGGAATTCTAATGCTTATGGGGAGGAGACCTCACGGAACAAGGTCCTGCCTGGCCCAGCAGCTTATTGACTGCAAGGAGAGTGAATAGCTGTGGAATTCATTCATAAATACCATTATTCATTTTTACCTAAAGCCACATCCTAACAGCAATAAAGATGACAATCCCAGGGGAATAATCACGTTAAATGTATATATAAGAACACTATAAAAGAGCGACAAAGTTGTATTTCGTTAAAAAAAGAGGTTTCTCTCTTTTTCCTGCAAATTCCTTTTTAAACTAAATCAGGCTTTCATTCTTATGTCACAGAAGGAGGGAAAAAAAAAAAATCAAACCCTAAAATTCTCATGTTTAGAAAAAAAGAAGAAAACTACTGTCATACTACAAAACATTCCACTTTACAAAAAACCCAGAGAGTTATTTTATTATGTATGAGAAGGACAAAATGGGACATGAGAGGGATAAGAAGATCTTAAAACAAGACCTCAGGTATTTCTGCATAAGGTTCTTTACTCTGATCATTGCAAGACTCTCTGACCTTAGGGGGACATTTGTACAGGGAAGTGAAGTGTGTGGAACCAGCCAGAGAGATCTGTGGACCAGGAGAGAAATCCTGCCTTTATTTTGGTGTTTTATCATTTTTCCAGTATAAATTGATATGGTGTGAACCATCCCAAAAAAATGAAGCAGGTACATTCTAACAATTCCCAACGCAAATCCCAACATGGTTTAATTTACTTAACAGTATACTGTCTGTCATAAAAATTAAAATCTGTTTATTTCATGTTCCTTCTGATGAAAAGTATATATAAAATGCATTTTTAAATTAAATCACGTTCTGCCCAAACTGGTCTGCTTTAAGACTGATAACTTCAGTGGAGAGAATTAAGATTTCTTTCAGGCAAGGATCAATTTTCTGTTAAAAAACGTCCGCAGGACAAAATTAAAAAAAAAAAAAAAAAAGAAATTCTTAATTTACAATAAGCAATGTAAACAGCAGAAACAACAGAAGCCACAAAGTTTCACGCACCAGCTGCTGACAGACAGAGAACTCCAAACACTCATAGAACTTTGTATCTTCCTTTGTTGGTTGGTTGGTAAGAATTTTGCTGCAAGTAAAGGAGAGGATAATCACAGTTAAAAGTGAAAATGGATAAATGAATTGCAATAAACCCCCACTAGATCAGCAGCTGGGTATGCTGCAAAGCCACAGCAAAACAGATCTCTCAATGCAGGTAAAATATTAAATCATGGGGAATAATTCCCCTCTCCCCTGCCTGAAGGTGCTGAAATTAGGAAATGTCTTGGGACCCAACTCTTTGAGGGGTCCTCATTCAAAAAGCTCTGTCAATGTGTTACCTCCATCTGCTGGCTGGATAACAGAGCCGTGTTCTGGCTGATTAAACAGAGCCACAGATTTTTAGGTTGTTCAGTGAAATAGGGTTTTAAGATCTGTAGGTACCAGTCCCTGATACTCATAAAAACATACACCAGAGTGCCAACATCTGCAGAAGTCAATCCCAAAATGCACAAATTAAGGCACTTCCCCACTGCACTCTGGATATTTGACTCACCAATCTGATGAGCTCTTCTTTTATAAGTCGTGTGATTTCTGCCTTTGCTTTCTGTACAGCCAGTTCATTGGCACCTGCAGACAAAAACATGAATCATCATCTGAAACACTCTCTGTACGTGAGGCCTGCACTGCTGGTTCTTCTCAGAAGCACAGCAGAACTTGCTGAACATCCTCAGCTGAAGAGCACCCTAATACTGCACTGTAGCCTGCCACAGCTCCACTGTGTTCTGCTTTAAGGCAGACACTTCAAACAGTCATAAATTGTACTTTCCAGAAATACACAGGATTAGATGTTTCTTTGAGAAAAATTCTACACAACCACCATGACATTTGCAAAGTTTGTGCTGTAGTAGTTGATGCAACTTCTTATACCTTCAACAGCCTAAACCCACAGAATTCTATTTTCTTCCTTATTTCATGCTAGCACAGACCTCTTTGTGCTTATTCTATTTTTTCTTCTTACTCTTATTTTTCCCTCTCCTCCAAACTGATTCCATACATGTTTGCTGTTGTTCTGTGGCAGGTGAGCAGAAGCATCTCTGTGATCCCCACAGATCATATGACAAAATGTAGGAAGATAAACAAGTGGGGTTTTTTTAGTAACTGCAAAATAAATACAGTGGTCTGTAACTCAGTACCCAAACACTGACTACAGACATTCCATGTCTGATTTCAAAATCAGACTCACAGCTTTAATGGCAACATTTATAAAAAGAATACCTACTTTCTATAGCCAAATAAATCTTTCGTTCTCCTTCCTTGGGTTCTTTGCCTGGAGGGAAATAAGTCCCCCTGATTGTAATAGCAGCTTCAGAATATTCACTGATTCTCTGCAGTGCTTCTTTGGAGGTAACTTTCCATCTGGCAGTCTGCAAAGCAAGGATATGGGAGGATCAGCAAGGAGAAAATGGCAATCCCTTAGTTCTGCCCATCTGAGCAGAACCTCAAACATAAATACAGGGAATTTGTGCTTGATAGTGTGAAATATAAACCCTCCGAGAAACAGATGAGGTAGAGCAGAGCAGCAGTATTTGGAATGGCAAAAATACTCAAGTACTAAAGAACAACAAAGAGTTCTATCAGTCATAGTAGTAGAGTCCTTACAAAAAACATCAGGCAATGTTAGAGATTTGGAGACAAGGTAAGTCAGTGGCAGAGGGTGAAAAGATTTCTGTCTGATAAGGAATGCTTGTTTTTCTGATACTCTCTGGAACAGGTCCAGAGCACTGTGTATATACAAGCTGAGAAGTAATCACAGATAATGTAGTAATTTCAATTGGGTATGATCAGAAAAACAAAATCTTTTATTGGTGTAATCATATTTAAGCTACAAAGAGAGGTTTTGTTAAATAATGGCCATTTACACTTGATTACAGCAAAATGGTTACTTGCCTGTGGGAAGTCATTGATCTCCAATTCTTCTTCGTATCTCTTAAAGGATTCATTTTGTCCTCCATCCTGTTTCTCTTCCTCCTGCTTCTCTATGGGTACATAATTGAGCTTGGCATTGATTTTTTCAGCCAGTTGCTCTGCAATGGTCTTGGCAGACACAGTAGGAGCTTGAATTGTGCCTCCTCTCAGGATAGCATTTGTAGCCTGCTGCATCACATCCTGTAAAAACACAGGTCCATGTTGAGAACAAGGTAGCCAAAAAATCCTATATAAACCAACAAGGGTTTCATTACAGATCTCCATGTAATATAATTGTCTACATAACAAATACACTCTCCAGACTCCTCCTGTTCTTCTTTTCCTTCCTCTGAACAACTCCCCTCACACCTGCATAGAAAAGATCTTACAGATCCTTTGCATCTTCAGCTTAAAATGTCTCTGGACATTGCAGAAGACATTACCAAAGCTGACAAACCTAACTGTGGAATGTTATCAGCACTGAACTAACTCTTTGCCAGGGCAGATAAAGCATTTACAGCTCTGTATCAAGGTCTTATCATCATTATTAGCTCACTTACAAATCCTATGAGCCAGTTAGCCCAGCACAAATGAGATAAATAAGGCAGCATGTTACCAGTGTGCAGACACACTAAATAAAATGGCAGCCACAGAACAAAGAACTGAACAACTTTTATTAAAAAAAGAAAAAAACCAAACTGGTATGTAAAGAGCCTGACCTTGAAGTGGAAGGGGACCATTACTTGTGCCTCTGCTCCAAGATTCTTCTGGGCATTGATTCTCAAAGCCAATCTTTTAGCAATTTCCAGTTTTTCTGCATTCCCAGCTGATGGTGTAGGAGCATTTGAAGTTCCTGGTGCTGCCATGTCTTTCACTCTTTTCTTTGAATTGAACATGCTTTCAATTTGTTCATCAATCTAAAGAAAACAGCAATTATTAGATCACTGCATTTACTACTCTATAATCTTACCACCCTAAAGAAAGAAAACATTAAGGGGCATTTAGTTTACATGCTTTCAAAGATATTATTCTTGTATAAATGGCAGAAGCCTGTCCAAAACTACAGCTCAACAAAAGGAACTGATGATTTAATAATCAGGGAAGTCTGAACACAGTGTTTACTTGTGAGGTCACAAAAAGGAGTCCAACACACATTAAGAAAGGAATCTAAGAAGATTAAGAAATAGAAAAGGCTACTATGAATGCCTTTCAACACTGCACAGAAAAAGAAACATTTGCAATTGAGGACAATTGTTCTATTTCACTCATGCAAGATTAACACCACAAATACAAATGTACTGAGAATCCTTAAGCAACTTAAATCCTGTTTCCAGGTGCTTACATCAACAGCTGTATCTTCATCATCTGAATCTTGCAGGCCAAGAGCTGCTTTTTGTAGCTTCTTTCTCTCATTAGCCAAAGCTTGTTCTGTTTCATCAAATTTAAAGCCTTTGCCAGAGAATCCACTGCTTTTTTTGATCAGCTTTCCCTCCTGAAAACAAAAATATGTATTTTCATACTCAGAAGGTTAAAATCCCAATTCTGATAGTCATAAGATTATACAAATCATTTTGAAGTTTTTAAAAAAGTAAATCTTAAGACATTAAAAAAATCTCTTCAAATTTAAAAACTGAATTTTACGTTGAAGTGTAATAAAAAAATATATTAATTCAGCAGAGACAATACCCTCTTGGGAATTTCTGTAAATATACATTTTAAATGCCTTTCAAATGCGCTAAAAAAAAACCCTCCAGTTTTTAAATCAGAAAAACTCCAGATTTGCTCTTCTCAGCATGAGCAAGATCCCCTGAAGGGGCAAGAGCTCTAGAAATAATCATAAAATTCTGTGAAAGAGCCTCAATATCTTGTTTGTGAATTCCACAGAAGCCAAAGTGCCCCTTATACCGTAGGCATTTCTCTATCACATACCAGGTGACAAATTTAAATCCTCAGTCCTGTAAATGATACTCAAGATGCCAGTTTTGAAGACACTCACACACTTCTCTAAGCACACACTGAAGCCAGAGATGGCCCATGTCTGTACCCTGGTCAACTGGACCCATGTGCACAAAACACTCACTAAACCCAGCCCAAGGCCCACTGCAGAACAAGGAATTACTCACAGCCTTCTGCTGGTCTTTGAAGTCAGCCCAGAGCTTCTCCAAATCAGAAGGAATTGGATTCCCGGACAATTCCAAAGCTTTAATGATGTCACCAGCATAGCGTGCCTGATCCTCAGTAATGAATGTGTATGCATACCCCTGGTCAACAGGAATTTAAGAGACAAGTAAGAGAAAAGCTCTAAAGACGCTTTATCTCTAAATTTATTGAAGCACCCTTGCACAGATGCTGTTGTTCTGGTCAGTGAAACTAAACATGAGAGTCAGTAATAACTTTTTTGAGTGGAAATGTAAAATGAATAATGTGATTTCCCAGGGAGTTGATACAGAGGTAACCATCCAAAAATGATAGATGCTGAAATCTTTCCTTTCAATCAATTTTGTCATGGTTAAAAGTTTGAGAAATGAAAATCTTATCAATTTAGTAGGGCACATTTCCAACAGTGAAAAACACCCAAAGTTTCACAGAAGGGGGTTTAAAAGGACATTCATACATCAGAACATGTAAGTTCCAACTTTCATAGTGCTAAAATTCAGAATGTAATTAAAGGAAAACACTCTTTCCACCAATAACTATCCTTTGGGAACAATTTGATCAAGCAATAAAGAAGGGAAAAATGTCAGGAGTAACCAAACCAGAGCACTGTTGTACCTACTTTATTGCCAGCCCGTCCAGTGCGGCCTGCTCGGTGCACATAATCCTCATAGTGGTTGGGGCAGCTGTAATTGACCACCAGCATCAACTGTTTGACATCCAAACCTCTTGCTGCCACAGATGTGGCCACCAGAAGTTTGCAGGTTCCATTCTTGAAATCATTGATGATGCTGTCCCTGTCATACTGATCAATACCTGTGAGAAACCAAGAACAATCAGCTGATTATAAAGCTCTGCTTTAAGCCAAAAGAATTTATACCCAGGTCAAAACACCCTCCAACTGCAAACAACCAAAAGCACAAGCAAATACAATTTTAATACACTCACACTTTTACAGGCAAAATGCATAAAACAGAATAATAAATCTCTATTATCTAGAATAACAAAACTTTTCATTTTTCAACTGCAAAAAGATGTTTTTCCCTTACCAAAATACTCAAAAGTAAAACAACAGCTACTATTACTGTGAATCTCAAACAAAAACTTCATGTAACGCTCCCCAGTGGCATTCAGCAATATTCCCTGAGAGGTGCTAACTCTCAGTAATGGTCCTGTTGCACAGACACAAGATTTGGCATCTGATGGCACCTCACAGGGAGCAATGAACTGTAATTACAGAAAACTATCGTGTCTATTTCAAATTAGGAGACAATTATCCTCCCCAATTACACGGCAAAAGCTGCTTAGGAAGAAATAGTAACTGGTATTATCCAGGACCCAAGTAATTGTTGACTACTCAATACCAACAGGCTAGTTTGGAGCAGCAAACATAAATCCTAAAGTTTGCAGATTACCTCCATGAAGAGACAAGCAAGGGTAAGAGGCTCTCATTAAATCTTTCAGCAACCCATCAGCGTGTTCTTGTTTATCTACGAATATGATAACAGAGCCTTTCTCCTGATAGTGCCCCAGCAGCTCCAGTAACTTCAGAAACTTGTTCTCCTCTTCTATGACAATCTGGAAAAAGAAATACAAAAGCAAAGTAGAAAGAGTATAAACTGCATCTGGAGTCATCAAACACATTCAGGGTCCATAATAACAAAAACCAGAACAGGAGATGACCTTTTCAGGCTGTTTCCACAGTCAGTGACAGAACTGCTGTTTAGAGCTATATAAACCAAGCTCACAAAAAAAGTGATCACATTGCATTTGCAGATTAGGGTGTTAACTTTTCCTGAGTTCATGTTTAATGAGATCACTAAACTTTCCAGAATGACAGCCCTGTGGGACACTGGTTTACATTCAGTGTTGCTGGGAACAATCTTACGCAAACAAAGGAGAAGCCGAGCGAGGCAGGCGCGTGACACTCACAACGTGCTGCTCCACGTCGGAACACACAACGCTCCTGCCTCCAACCTGCACCTCGATGGGCTTACTGAGGATCCTCCGAGCCAGGGCCTCCATAGCTCTGGGGAAAGTAGCAGAGAACATGACAGTCTGACGGTCAGGCCTGACGTTGTCTACAATGCGCATGACCTGTGTGAGGAGAACATTCCCTGTTAGCGTCCCAGAGCTGGGATGGAACCGCACACAAACACACAGAGCTCTCTGCTTCAAGGTTAGGTGGTATCTGCACTGCACAGGCTACAGAACAGTCTTTACAGATTTCCTCTTAAGATCGAGCTGCTGGCAGTGGAAGACAGGCCCAACTTGCTGGATTCGAAAGGAAGTTGAGTGGCAATGCACAACCTGACAACAGCCAGCAGGAGTCTTAGGAAATGCAGCAGAAACCCTACAGCTCAAGAGAGAAATAAAGGAACGTTCCCAGTTTTGGAGAACAGCACAGCCTGTGGCAACTGGATGAGTCCAGGATGTCCAAAGCTCCCAGCAAGTGATTTATCACCAGCATTTCCAACATTTTGTTCCTGTCTCTTGCACAACATTGCCAAGAGACACCAAAGACTCTGTAACTGCTCACACAACACCTGTATCAAGGGGTTACACAGGGCTGTACAGGATGTAAAAAACCCTGTGTATTAGAGAAAAATCTAAACTATACAAGAACTTACTGAAAGCAAAACACAGAATCCCAGAACAGTTTAGGTTGGAAAGGAACATCCTGTTCCAAGTCCTTGCCATGGGCAGGGACACCTTCCACTAGATGAGAGGATAATATGTGATGTTACAGTAATGGGATAACAGATGTGAGGGTAACAGAAACATCAGTCAGTTCAAACTGCTGCCCATATGCAGCACATCTTTTTGAACACCCATTGGCAGTGTGAGAAATAATGCAGCACTGCAAAAATCCTGGGAGTGGAAAACAGCATCTTGTGGCAACATCCCTCACGTCATGAGTTACCTGAGGCTCAAAGCCCATGTCAAACATTCTGTCTGCCTCATCAAGCACAACGTACGTGACTCTGCGGAGGTTTGTCACCCGACCTGTGAAAGGAGAGGAGAAAACACATGGGAAACAAAATCAAATGGACATTTAGTTTCCCTCAGGAATTTTTTTTTTTTTTAATGTTACATTGTCTCACTATCTTCTAACACAGACATTAATTAATTTTTTTTTTAAAAAATTCACTAAATGTGAATTTTAATGTTCGCACTTCAATCACACATACATTCTGGGAAATGTGTAAGTATGCACGAGGCCCTTTCATTGTGTCAAACTCTTCTCTTGCATACCATCATAGGGCCAGAAGAACCTGTAAAATTCAGAAAACTGCCCTCGCCAAAACACATCATAAAACTAAGACTGAGCTGAAGCAAGGAGCCACATCAGCCAGTATCTGACAGCGGCACCTAGAAAAGAACATATTAGAGATTACAGCGCATGTGTGGAAGGCAAAGCCCAGTGCTAACTGCTGCAGCCTCAGAAAACTCCTTTCTACACAATCTGCAACGCTTCCTCGGAGCTAGGAGTAACTATCTGAGGATAAGCATACTAGTTCTAGATCTCTGCTAATAATAAAGCATAAAACAGAGTAAGCAGTTCTTTCAAAATGAATATATAAAGGGTAAAACCTACCCAGGAACACTACTGAATCTAAAATCAAGAACCACCCCAAACTCCGGGACAGCTGGAAATACAATAAGGAAGTTGTGGATCTGTGAACATTTCGGAACTACGATGGACAGGATAATTAGCACCCTTCCCAAACAAACAGCTAAGAGATTCCCTTTCATGAGAAGGATTTAACTCAAGGATTTATGAATCCTACTCTCAAATGATACAAATGCATTCAGCTCCACACAACTGTGGAGTGACACCATCGAATGCTCTCAGAATGGAACAGATTTGTCACATTTTCTACAGCTGTCACTCAGACTTGTGCCTATCAAACTCCAGTAGAATTTGGTCCTCTCAGCTTCAGCAAATCGTGGCTGAATCCTCCAATTATTTTAAAGCCATTTAGCGCTGCGGTTTTTTAAGGATACAGAATTCATACTTAGGGAACAAAATAAAGACTTCTTAAAATCTACGTATCTATTTAACATCTTAACACTTTCATCCCCAAATAATAACGTGGTAAAATTACTTGGGAACAGCATTAATGTACCTACCTTTGACGATTTAAGTCTTGGAAGCCCAGTTCTATATGTCTTGAAGGTACTTTTTCCACAGAAGTTAAATAATGTCAACAGTTTAGTAGAGGTTTTGATGTGGAATAATTTAATAATAAAACTTTATCTAATAAGCATGCAATGGTTACACTAGGACAAAACCTCTTAAAGCTGCAGTGGCTCATTATTTTATTAATAAATCTGAATATCTGATATAAGGTCAGCTCTCCTACTTTTTGAGCAGGTATTTAGGGAGGGCTTCTCTGGTTTTTAAAACCAACAGATAAAGGCAGAGTCAGATGCTCTTATGGAAAAGTGAGAAACTGCTGAGCTACACTAACACAGTAACAGATCAACGGGCAGATAAAATAACCAACTGTTATATAAACTTTACCTAAGGGACTGGGAGTCAAAAAATTTGGACCAGCACATTTTAAGTTTAGCAAGGATAAACATTCTCAGAATCACCTCAAGAATGCAGCATTTCCTGTCCTCCCAAAAAGAGTCAAACCAATATATGCTTAAACCTATCATTAGTGCTAGATATTCTCAACAGCTAGACAGTGCAGCCTGAAGAGATATAAGAAAATTCCATAAGACCATTTATCAAAATACATGATCTTTTGAATTTGTTAGAATTACACAACAAATACAAAAAAAATTCTCCATAGGAAAAGGTTTTCTACTCACCATTGTTAGCTGCTAACATGTCAATCATACGGCCAGGTGTGCAAACAATAATTTCAGCACCTCTTTTGAGTTCAGCTATCTGATTTTAAAACACAGTAAACAAACTATTAATTTTTTGCTTTG